>NC_136904.1:43605364-43698062 GCF_949606895.1 Notothenia rossii
CCACTGATTTAGGTCCTCACGCAGACTTATAGAATGTATTATTATTTTATTTTCCCGTGATGTATAATCACGTTTAGCTCAAAATGTTGTCGATGAAAATGCATTTAATGTGTCAAATGGTTTTATCAGCGCACAGGGGACCACCTATCTATTAAGACTATCGCAAAGACAGTGATGTATTTTATCTGATTGTCTTCATTTGAATTATTTAGTGTACTAGAAACGATGAATTTGGACCTCTCGATGTATCTGGGAGGGTGCGTGAGAAAACATCTCCTAATAAAGACAACAAAGACATTTTATCACAGAAGATGTTGCTTTTTCTTTGAAAATTACTCGCTTTTTGAGCAAAGACTGCACATTTTATTTTTACCAAATCTTAATACTCTGTATGTAAGTAGGTTAGTGTTGATATTCAGTGATAGATGCTGTCATAGGGTGCGGCGCTAGTGTTAGCTACAATGTGTGTTTTCCCTCTTAAATCTCTTATAAGATGATGTCACATGTGAAGCCCCTCCCGGGCGTCCCCCATGAAATGTCCCCTGCCTTTTGTATCATGTTGTAGTTACAGCATTAATCAAACACTGTTTGTTTTTGACAAGTTGTGCTAATATCTATTATAACATGTGTCAAAGCACATTTCACAACATGTGTGAGTGTTTATGCATGTATAACCGATCTGTCTGTCCTGCGATTTTCAGTCTGTTTTTGGTTCAACTAAATGCAAATAAATGCGAGATGAACTGCCTGCAGTCTTCATACATTTATTGTAAATTCCTGTATTCATGTTTGTCCTCTGTGGAGGACATTTTTGTTTTGGTCCATAACTATGAGGTTATACATGCCACAGCAGCATTAAGTCCAATTGTACTCTACAGAGGACATCCTGGGCTTTTCAGACATGTGACACATGTGGGGGTGTGGGCTTTGAAGATAATTTCATTGTATTTCAAAATGGCGTCCATCAACACAAGCACTATTTATAGAAAGAGAAATGGTACGTTTGTAATTTTGTAATTACCAGTGTTGTGAGTTCAATATTTTTAATTAATGATAGCAAGGGAACATCTTAGGAGTTAGTGTAGTGAGTTTCAGAGCAGTGTAATCATTATTTGGCCTAAAACTAAATGTTTTTGTGAATGTCCTCTGAGAAGGACATGGGGATTTTGCTCACTTTTTATGTCCCCCATTTGACACAACACAATGGAGTCCACTATGGGCCAAAACTAACACGTAGGTTTCTGTAGGGTTCATGGCAGACGGACGCAGTGGGAAAACATACATCAAGTGCTCAAGTGTCAGATGTATCTCTGCATTTCAAAAAGAGTACTACAAATGAGGGCTCAATATTTGTTGCATTGAGTTGTTGTGCTCTAATGTTGTCTAAATGTACTTGCATGTTAATGTTATTTTAGGAGGAGGAAATCAGGTGTTAGTTATTACCACCCTAAAGACTTGTTTGATCTAAAAAAAAAAGGAAATTTGAAACCTTTTTCTTTCTGAGTCTCAGGAGGATAGAAACACAATATATACCACTAAGATTGTATTATAGCTTATTTTGTGGAGATACACTCTTGGTTGATAATGTGTGATCGTGGTGCATATTCCATGGTAAAAAAGGATGTGTTTTAGTTTGATGATAGAAATATTTCAAAATAAAATATTTGGTGTTGGCAGACATATTCTGTCTACATATCTGAACTCGTAATGTAAGTGTGAAATTGTCCAATAAGACTCACAATAGAAATAGCAAATATGACTGACGGAAAGCACAACACCTTGTATGGTTAGAAACATGCCAGGGGAGGTAAGGATTATGAGAATAAAAATGATTCAAAATAAAATAAATATTTTTTTTTATGAAAAAGTTTTTATTGCGTTCTCATTTATAATATATTGTTATGGTGGTGTCATATTGCTGTGGTTTTTGGTAGGAGTGTTAAAAACTTAGTTTGGATTCAGTCCATCCTTGTGCAAAAAAGAATAATAAAAAATTCTATCACATCATCTTCAAATGGTATGCACATGTTATCCTTTCATTTTGTATTGATTTTCATTTTTAAAATAATATTCATGTGTGCTCTCTTCTTGCACCTGACATCAGTCGTCCAGATGTGACTCAGAGCAGGTAGGAGTCACATTCAAGGAAGTGACCGGAAAAGTGACAAACAAGAAACACTAAGACACAGTAGAGGTAGGATCTATTCCAAACCAACACTTAAAGACGTAACCAGTGGTGGAAATTGGAAAGCAAGTACAATAAATAAAAGTAAGTAATTTTTGACACATTTGTAATTTCCATGTTATGCTACTTTAAATCTCTACTCTGCTAAATTTTAGAGGCTAATATCTTACTTTTTAATTACTTTTATATAAACAGTCACCTTTACGATTTTATTTTTTACATATAAAAACATGATATGCTGATATGGTGTAATGCAGTACAGTACTACACATCTACACAGTATTTCAAGTTTTCAAAATGTGGTCCACATTCACAAAACACAATACTAAATAGCTCTTACATGTATAAAAACAGGATAATATAATAACTGTAATAACATAATACTGTGAAAATATCCATTCGGCATAACCAGCGGTTTTACTGTTCATATTATAGAGCCATTTATCAGATTTTTTATTATTATTTTTAAATGGGGCAGAATGAGTACTTTTACTTTTAAAGTGTATTTTGATGCTTATATTTTTGAACTTTTACTTAAGGATTTTATAGTGGATTATTTTAAGATCCTACTATTAGTACTTGTATCTAAGTAATCTGTGTTCTTCTTTCTGTGTTTTTTTTGTTTTGTTTATACATTTTCTAGTTCATGTTATGAATGATTATTTACTCTTGTTTGTCATTATGCTCATGCCAATAAAGCTATTTGAAGTGAATTGAATGGATCAGCTGCACTAACCGACAGTGCAACAGGCGGAAGTGAAAGTGAAACGGTGCTTCCTCCTCTCTCCCTCAGACTGCTCGGTGTCTCGGCGGAGGCTCACCGTGAACACCAACATGAGCTCCCTCCAGTTCAACAGCCTACTGCTGGACATCTCCAACCAGCTGACGGAGAAGCAGCTGGAGGACTTGAAGTTCCTGTGCGGGGACATGCTGGGGAAGCGGGAGCTGGAGAAGATATCCAGCGGGGTCCGACTCTTCCAGCTGCTGAACGAGAGAAGGAAGCTCGGAGCGGACAACACCGACTGCCTGAGCCGCTTCCTCACACAAATCCAGCGGCAAGACCTGGCGGAGAGGTTGGAGAGCTTCGAGAGTCAGGCCGATCCGAGCGACGTCCTGCCGGACAAAGAGGAGAGAGGTGGGCTGCAGTCACACTGCTATCTATTGTTTGTAGTTCCACAGAGTGTGTTACACCTCTAGGACTACAACTCCCATACCATAGACTGTGTACACATTACCACTGGTGTACAGTAGCCTAACTAATTTCCATACTCGACACAGACACTCTTGTACTGTACTGAAGTATTATGTTATGTTGCTTTAATTGAATATTTCAATGTCATGTTGATATACTTCTACTCCATTCAGGCAAACACAGTAGGCCTACTATTTACCTAAATGCATTTCAACATTCAAAGGCTTTAACTATTTATATACTTTGATGAAATTCACAGTGTCTGTAGGCCTATATTGTAAAATAAATAAATAATAATAATCCATGTTTATTGTTCTGAAAATGAAACGTTGTTCACTATTAAAAGTTATTTTCGTACCACAGCACATTTCATGCTTTTACTTCAATACAAGTACTTTAATTGTCTTATTTAATGATTTATAAAAAATACATTGTAAAAAAAGTATATATTTACAAGATATATATATCTTATATGTAAGAATTGAGCAAGTGACACAATGGTGTAAGTTAATCAACAAATATATGTTAACTATATTGAATTAAAACAAAATGTAATATTTAATATTGTACAATGGAACAACATACTGCATATTGTAATGATAAGTAATAATGTAGACTGTAAATAGATCGATGTGTTTTAAACACAAGTAGGTGGGGTTATTTTTTTCCCAGTTTATTTACTTATTTAGATTAATAACACAACATATAAGGAACTAATCATTTATCATGTATTTGTATAGGTTAAAATAAACAATTTTAGTACTTTGAGAGTCATGAAATATTACCCCAGTCTGGAACTCAGTGTGTGATAACATTAGCTGTCTGAAATGAGTGTCTCTGAACTTGCAGTGGCCCTTCACATTGTCGCCTGATGTGTAAATGAAACGGCAGCAACATTTTAGTGTCATGTTTGGAGACGATGCTAATATCGTCTGGGCAGGTAACTTATTACTATCTGAAAATTATTATTTAATTATAATTATTTATTGAAAAAAAAAATCCGTAAGAGAAATGTGAACATTGGTTTCATTTTTTAAATATCATTTTAGAGTCAAATGTTTTAACTAAGGAAAACTCTTTGGACCCATGCATACTGTATAAATAAAAAAACTACCATCAGCATTTAAAAAAATCTATTGTCACCATGATTAGATATTGTCACGTCCCCCTCTAGGGTAGAGGAGATTAACATACACCAGTATGGAATTGGTAAAGTTATTGTTTATTTAACAGGTAAACAAAAAGGTAGGCGAACAGCCAGGCAAAAACTACAGGACCGGTCAGCGGCTGTAACAGATATGCAAATGAGGCCTTCTTGAATGCTAACTTTTGTTCAATTTAGGAGAAATCTAAAGAGAAAAATAAACCAAGCTGGTAAGGTAACACTAACATGTGCTTTTTGGATGTTATTGGTTCTAGTCTGAAAGAACATTTCATTGGATAAAAATAGCCCAAACTCTCAAAATGTAACAGTGCATAAAAAACAGTTGTTTTGTCTGTACAGTCTTCCCTTATTTTCCTTGAACAAGTCGGATGGATTGTGGATCAGCATCATACTTTTCTGGAGCTATCAGCATGTGAAAATGAAATGACCATGTAAGAAGCGGTCTTGTTTTTGGAAGAATGTCTTGGGGAAAAATAGCAAATACATGTTTAGGAGATTTGTTTGAAACTGCTGACTTTTAAATTAGCTAAATAAAATTACAAAATTACAAATCGCCAAACCCTCAACTGTTCAAAATTGTTCCTTTTAGCTTCCAAATGTAATTTTTGTCCTGGGAAAGGTGTGTGAGTAGATGAGTTTCATATTTGCCTGAGTATACTTTATTTCAGGATGTATTATAATTAGAGAAATGCAAATGATTTCTCTCCTGCCAACCCATAATGCCTCCTCCTCCTTTCATCAGATAAACTGTGCATCGCCACAGAGGTGATCGTGGAGAATCTGGGAAAGAATTGGCGTAAAATGGGCCGCAGACTGGGCCTGACGGAGGTGAAGATAGACTCCGTCTCCAAGAGGCATCCCACAGATCTGGAGGAAACAACCAGGGAGCTGCTGAAGGAGTGGAGGAGGAGTCGGGGGGCCCAGGCCCAGACCCAGGAGCTGATCCAGGCCCTGAGAGCCTGCATGCTGAACCGCACCGCCGACCAGGTGGAGGACAGCCTGCCCTCCTGTTGAGGATCCACACAGCAGTCTGACAGAACTGTGAGGGCTGTGATTAAACTACAAGAAAAAATATCAAGAGAATGATACGCAAATATATAAAACTATGCAAAATAAATTATACAAATAAATCAACTTAATGAATGTCAATGGTTCATGTTTTTTATCAGATAAAAACGAAGAACAAAACTTTAATCAAGAAGAACCTTTGGAAAACGAAAATACTCAGGACTTTCAAATTAAACAAATACTTAGTCAAATCCAAAATATACACAAGATAAAATCATTGGGACGATCTCCACAAATGCCATCAGTTTATGGTTTTAAGGAGCATTCTCCTATGATGATGAACCTGTTTCAGTAGCTTCTTGTTATGTTATGAAAGGGAAATGGTGCTACGAGTGCACGTTTAGTACTGACTTCAATACAGAGGTGCAGTGATGATGTATTTTGGTAGACCGACCGGGAAATAAGCATTTCTTTATTTTGATTATTGCAGAAAATAAGTTCTGTGGCAGACACACATTTATGATACTTACACATTTTATTCAGCAGGATAATCCCCACATAAAAACAACACTGTTATTATAGTTGAAGCGTAAATGTAATAGCCAGAAGTAACAAGCTAACGTTAGCCAATAAATGAACGACATCACAGTTCAGTCACCAGCGCTATCAGAACGCAGTACTGTGTGCCGTATAACCACATAGAAGTGTTGATGAATGAGCCTCCAGACATGTGACTTCAGATGATGTTATTATGAGGAGCGGTCAGGCATTTTGGGAACTTTTGTTAAAAGGTTTTTATCAATTTTGGGTAACAACAATGTCATCATCATCATCATCATCTTTATTCAAAGAGACTCTTGGTCCATTATTAAAATACATACAACACTCAAATATAAATTAAAAAGGCAGTTATAACAATGTTTCCACATAGGTGACTGGTATCGTACAGCACTGAAACACGGATTTGAAAGCAGCATAATGACAGAGTTATGAGAAGCATTCAATCGACAGATGAATTTGTACATTAGATTTCTCAAAAGAGCAAGGAACGTGTTGACTCGTGCATTACAAAACATTTCACTTGCACTGCACCACCTTGGTTTTCTAAGCAGTATACGCAGACAGTCATTATAAGCAACCTGGAGCTTCTCGAGGCTTGCCTTCTTAAACTTGACCCACAAGGGGGCAGTATAGAGGAGTACAATAAGCTCTAAAGAGGTTCACCTTCACCCATACTTGCCAACCTTGAGACCTCAGAAATCGGGAGCATTTCAAAATGCAAAATAGGGGGGGGGGGGGGGGCGCGGGGGGCTAGTGGATCGCCGGAGCTGTTAGATTCACATTAGCATGCTTATTGTAGTTCTAAATGCAATGCCTTGCGGCCTGAAGCACCATCCCTGATGGAGCATATGTGTGGGCTGGAC
This sequence comes from Notothenia rossii, assembly GCF_949606895.1. NCBI lineage: Eukaryota > Metazoa > Chordata > Actinopteri > Perciformes > Nototheniidae > Notothenia > Notothenia rossii. The sequence goes on from NC_136904.1 coordinate 43,612,339, forward strand.
CTGTATTTTACAGGAAAGGAGTGAGCAGAGAGTGGAATAGTTGTCGATTCTTGTTCTGTGACTATCTGCTTCACCCTCTCAGACTTTCAGTTGCGCACGCTACAAAAGAGACGTGTTACCATGGAAACCAAACAATGGTGTAGCTGTATTAAAGTCCGAGTGGAAACAGTCCTGAGTAAATCTGATTTTTTCAGAAATCGTGAGAAATGCAGGAGAAATATGACCCCGGGAGGAAACCGGGAGAGGGCAATGAAATCGGGAGTCTCCCGCGAAAATCGGGAGGGTTGACAAGTATGCCTTCACCTTATCTGAACACCAAGACAATTTTCTAGCCAACATGTTGGCTTGTGTATATAAGACACGCCGCTGTCTATACATCATCATCAGCCATTTCATCTGTAATGATGTGTCCCAGATACTTAGTGTTACAGCAAACAGACAGCACCTGTCCTGACAGATAGAATGTTGGAAAAGGTTCTTATCCCCTTTTGCTCTGCAGATCATTACAGCGCTCTTCTTAGCATTGTATTTAACGTCAAATTTGACTCCGTAATCAGAACAAACATTTAGCAACTGTTGAAAACCAGCACTGCTAGGAGAAACAATAGCCAAATCATCAGCATACATAAGATGGTTTACAATCACATTACCAATCACACACCCTGTTTTACAGACACTTAAATCATCTGATAGATCATTCATATAGATATTAAAAAGGCATGGTGAGAGGAGCCCCCCTGCCGTACTCCATTACCAACACTAAATGGCGCCGAGACTGCATTCCCCCATTGTATCCGCATGCTCTGGTTGGCATACCAATAAGCCAGGATCCTAATTATACTTTTGCGCACACCCCTTTGTCTCAATGTTCTCAAACAGTTTATGATGGTTAACTCGGTCAAAAGTGTTAGAGGCATCAATAAAACCAATCAGAACAGTGGAATTCTGTCTTCTATATGTTTCTACCATTTCCTTCAAAGCATAGATGCATAGCTCAGTACCATTAGCCTTGAAGCCAAACTGGTTATCTGAGGTATATAAATAAGAACATAGTCTATCTAATGGCGCATTTACACTGCAGGCCTCGCTCGGCCTCGCTCAGTTTGGTTAGGCCTTATTAGGCCCGGCTCACTTTAATGCTGCGCTCACATTAGTTTAGGAACTGGGGTAGTATCTATAGTAATGCGGTGTAGGCGGAGCCGTGACGTCATCTTCAATGAGCGCCCCAGAAAAACAACACAGCCGTTAGCTCTTAGCACTCAGAGCTCACAGCTCTTCATATCTGTTCAGAAACTAGACAAAAGTTAGACAAGTACAAACCACAGACTGCTTGTGTCATGGCGAATACAGTCGCTGGTTTATTTATGTCTGTATAGGCTGTTGTTGTGAGTGTGGACGGTCGGAGCATATATTACGTTAGCTTAGCCAAGCTCCATTTAGAAAACACGCATTTTAAAAGGTTTTTCGCCTGCCGTCTGTCTGCAGACTTGTCAAAACATTAATTCATGGTTTTTACTAACCCGTATCAGTATGTTGTTACTTCGGCATCATTTTGAAACGTGTATTACAATTAAATCACGGTAAAATATGTTCATCTTGTTGTAGTTGTAGCCCCCTTGTCAGCGATTCTCTCTAGTTTAACAAACTCAGCCCGACTCAGCCCTGTTTGTTGGCCTCGATAGAACCACGATTTAGTCGGGCCAGAAAAAAGGTGAAAAAGTAGCCCCGGGCCGGAACTAGGCCAAGTGTAAGCGCAACCAAAAACAGGCCCCGCACGGCTCGGCACGCTTAAAGCGAGCTCCGCGCTGCAGTGTGAATGCGCCATAACAAAATTCTTTCCAGGACTTTGGATAACACACTGGCTAGAGCAATTGGTCTATAGTTATTCAAGCTCCCTACCTTGCCCGCTTTGTCCTTAATGACAGGGACCAAAGTACAGATGTAGCGCTTCATTTCAGACAGTTTGAAACGCGAGGGCCGTGATTGGTACGTGATCTGCCCTCGCTCAAGGGAAAACCTCCAGCTTGACTTGAGACCGCCCCTGTGATAGATAAATGTAATTATAATGAAGCCAGCTGCAATTGATCATTGATCCACCAGGGGGTGCAGTGGGGTTCCACACTGGAGCTCATGTGAAATAAAGTCAGATACAGTACGCTGGATGTACAGCGGAACTTTGTTAAGATCCATATGTCACGGATATCATACTCTGTGCTAAATAAGAGACACGATGTAATCATTTACAAAATATCAACATGTTGTTATTTAACAAAATGATGTTGTTTAGTCGAAAAAAACGAACGGGAGGAAATGCAGCCCGGCTCTCGATTTTTAATCCTAATTTAATCATCATCTTCACCACGATCATTTATGTTTATGTTCGCCGAATTGACATGAAATCACTGACACATATGAATATACTGTATTCAACTTCATTAAAACGTTATTAACGTGCCTAAACTCAGTAATTCACTAAAAAAAATTATATTTTAATGAAGCCTCGTCGGCAGATCAGGATCTTAACGCGTAGCGGAGGGATCTTGGTCTGCATGACGGGTGTTATTTTCCCCATAAGGAACAAGTCGCTGCAAATTATCCCGCTTCTTACATGGCCACATTCTCAACAAAGTAACGACATGACTCCCAATATTAATTGAAATACTTTTATGGATTTAGAAAATGTTTTTATTGATTTAAAAAATAGTTGTATGTATTGATTTAAATTGACATGCATCCGCTAAGAAAAATTGTCCGTTGTTACCGTTTTTTAAACAGTCTGAATGAAACGGCAGCTCTCAGCTGTGTATTTACACAACGAATGGCCCATCAACCACAGCTCTCTCCCCCCCTCCCCCCCTGATCTTTCTTCTACAGCAGCTAAATTAACTGTACTCTGAGTGACCATAGACTGTATGTGACAAGCTTACAGTTAGTGACGTAACAACACCATAAAAGCTGGTGGGTTGAAAGCAATTCGGGAGGTAAAAAGAACTACAATAATTGTGATTTATTTATTGTGGCTTTTATGTTTTTAGGTGTAAAATGTTAAATAATTCAGGCTTATAATGCACCCTTCTCTAAAAGCCTTCAACAATGACAATATTCATAGTAATTTAATAAATCCTTCCAACACACATTGTAAAAAATAGCCTACTGTAAGTTAAGAAATCATTCCGATATGTACATCTTCTGATGTAAAAACAATAACATTATAAATAGTAACATAGCTGAACATGGTATTGCACATTTAGCTTTGAGTATTACTGACCTGAGATGTTTTTATTACATCAATTAAGGTGACTGAGGCTTTTTAACATAGACAGAGCACTACTGAAACATAACATCTGAAACGATGTAACAACATATACTTTTTGGGGATGCAGCTTGGGATGTGAGGAGTGAGGGACACGGCTTAGAACGGGCGTGTCGCCTACTGTCCTGCCAGTGTTGGCAGGACAGGAGAGTGTGTGCACCAGTCTGCCTTGATCTATGAATTCATGGTTATTCAGGTTACTCTGAGTGACAAGCTTACAATTAGACACAACACTGTCATTGCAAGTGATTCTACTGTACCTAATTACCTTAACACTAGAACCGCCAGAGGTTTTTGTATAGGCCTACCAAAAAACGTCAAATCCCGCTATAAGAATGCAATTTTTAACAACATAGGGTGCTACATAACACACTTTCAGGAAAAGTCACGGACTGGGAGACTTTAATATTTTATTGAAAAAAAGTTACATTGCACAAACACAACACACATCACACAAATTAACCCGATTGGCGGTTCTAGTGTTAAATAAACTCACTAATTAATGAAACCAGTTCAATACGCATTATTCTTATTCTTATCATTCTTTATGAGCGCAGAAATAGTCTTAAAATCAGATCTGTTTTTTAAATGAAATCTGACGGCAGGCATTTAGCTCTGATCACCTATGATAAATGCGCCACACCTAATCGCTGGCCATTCAGCCACAGAGCTCCCTCTATACAAATCAAACTGTAGACGGTGTGAAAGCACCTATTGTTTTAAATAATCGTCGAAATGTGACCTGTGAGCCTTCTGAATTACCGTGGGACAGCACATTCTAAACTAAAATGTTCAATCAATAAAGTAACATCTTATCTTATCTTATCTTAATAATATCTTCATATTAATACTAATAATAAATCATACAGTATGTGTCCAAAAGGGAGCAGGAGGAAGCAAACACAAACATATACAAAAAATATACTGCATATTAAAGCAAACGATTGTAAAGGTAAAAGTATGAGCATAACAAATAAAGAAGTGTAATGTAAACATTTACATTATAATTATGATTATTTAATATATAAAGACTATATATTATTGAATTACAAGATTATATATACTTTAGTTGATCTAAAATATTGATGTGTTCAAATGCTCTTCAAAACACAACGGAAAGTCCATGAAACTTGTCTTTCTGTATAATGAAGCACCATCTCCTGGTTAGAACCTGAAATTTAAAATCTGGCAACGCCCTCTTGAAAAATAGTGGGAGGGCTTAAAATTCCTCAATACTGGTCTCACGGCCCGTCTACACTACAGGCATCGAAAAATGCTTTCAACGCTTCGCCCATTCACTTGAATGGGGTGACGTAGAAGATTTTTAATCTTCGCCGAACTGCATTGTGGGGAGCTTGGCATGGCTTTGCAAGCATCACGAGCATCTATCGGCATCAAAAGTTGAGGCTCGATGCTTGGCATCAGCCAATCAAATCCCGTTTATGCAAATCCCGCCAGTGCAAGCGCAGCCAATCAAACCGCGTGCAAGCATTTCCTCATATTCCAAATGAGATATTACGGAAGCAAATCACCCGGTTCTTTACGACCAGAACTATTTACCGGGATACAAACCGGAGGAACCAGGCATGGAGGGAGGTGGCAGAGACAGTGGGTGAAACTGGTAGGTTTTTCGCCTGTTTGGAGAGTTTATATCCAGTTTACTTTGTTTTAACATTGATATTGCTTTGTATGTCGGGGGCGGTAGGTTCATGTGATTGGTTGTTGGTCGCGTTGCTTGCAAAAAATCGCCAAGCTTCAGACACGCCCAGCTTCAAGATTTTTTTATGCCTGTAGTGTAGACGGGCCGTTAGGCCAGTCGTAGGCAGGAAGCTGTAAGCTGGAGTCTGAAATGAAGTGCTACATCTGTAACAGTCAACATGGAGTCCGGCAACACACCATGAGTCATGAGGCCGGTAAAACAAATGGCAAGAAGAACTGCAACCTTCGGGCTTTCCAGTTTAAGGTGCTCTGCAGTGATTCGGTCAGCCACTTGCTTTGTTATCAGCTAGCTGTGCAATTGCTCGATAAACCTCATGAGCTGTGATTCCCACTGTGACACTTTTCACAACATTACCAACCTCATAAGGGTCACTTTTAACACAATTAAGTATAGTATAGTAATGTTGCCTCCACAACTCAGCTATGTTATCGGCTCCAGATACTCCCTCTATGGTGGTACATGGTAACGATGTACTGGCCCTGTTCAGAGCCCTCACCTCCTTCCAGAAGCCAGTCACATCATTATGAAGGAGCTTTTCAGCCATAGAATCCGCTCCCAATGTTTCTGTATGTTTGTTGACATAACGAACTGCATATTTATATCTAGCATTTGTAAGCTTTTTGAGATCCAGGACAGGCCCCTCTCTGGGCCTTCCTGCCTGGACCCAGGCCCCAAAAGCATTATTGGCTTCAGCGTATTGATCAGCCACATGTTTATTCCACCCTGGCTTGACGTTGCGTCTCTTCCTAGAGTAGGTATAGCATGGTCTACTGGCCTCCCATACAGCTCCCACAATACAATCATACATGTTACAGAGGTCTTCACGGTGACATCTTTCATTACAACCCACATCAACACACAGAGTTGCCACTTTGGGTAGATATACATCACTCAATAGGACATCAGTTCTCCCATAGTACAATAGCCAATCCTCATTTGTGAGCTTGGACCAATCCACTTTAGTGGTACAGGCATTTTTAACCTCCTGAGACATCTCAGGGACAGGGAGACTATCATAATCTAGTGACATTATAAAAGGGATGTGATCTGACATTGATGCTTCATACACAATCTCAATTGATCTTACAATGTCATGGGCATTAACAGTGCTTATGCAATGGTCAAGCCATGAAGTTGTATGCCATGCCTCGCTTACATAGGAATAGCTATCTGTAGGCAGAAGTATTTGGCTTGATAATATAAGATTGTTATCATCACAAAACTGTAGCATATGCTTAGCAAACAAGGACCTTTTGTCTGATATGTCAGCATTCATATCACCCACTACATAAACACTGGTGGAATGATTATCAACAATAAAAGAATGTATAAAAGCAAGTCTGTTCAGCTATTCATCTTCATTATGCTGTGACTCATATGGTGTATATACATTGAGAATGCTAAACTCCTTGTTATTCATTTTGATCTGTACAGCAATACACCAGTCAACTTCAAGCCTGATGACATTAATGACAGCGTCCAGCTTTTTGTGCCACAGGATAGCCACGCCCCCTGCTATCCTTCCTCTCACTATTCCCAGAGATAGGTCCGTAGTGGACTCCCCAGCCCCGTGAAAATAGTCATTAAGAGAGTTCAACTTTCCCAAGTCCTGTTTTGGTAAGAAAGTTTCTTGCAAGCATAAAATGTCACATTTTTGTTGCAAGTTGTCCACCACTACACGTCGGATCCTATCAGCAGCGCTCTTGCCCTGGCGCAGCCCGGGACAGTTAAATGATCCAACCAGCATAACGTTTAGCTAAGCAGCTCAGCCGTAGCCCCATTCAGTACCCTCGGACCAGCAAAAGGTCTAGCTCTGCTAGCCCCTATCACCTCCGCTTTACGTGGTTCATGGTATCGCCTCCCAACTGATCCTTCAGGCCAGAGTTCTGGGTTAAACATCTCCGCAACATCATTGCACTCAGCACACACTTTAAACGATATATCTGTTGCTCGCAGTTTCAATACGGTGACACTATGTCGGTGAATGTAATGGTGTTCTGTCATTTATTTACAAAATAACTGTTGTAATTTTGTATCTAAGTTAGTGAAACCGTTAATAAATTACAGTTGATAATCAAAATGTTGGTGATTACAAAGGGGTTACATTTCAGTGTATTATTTTTGGTAAAAATGCATTACTTTTTTTTGTGTCACATTTTTGCACACAAGTAAAGCCTTTAAGACTTTTCTGTGTTTTTTTGGTTTGTTCTCGTTTTAATTTCCACCACCTCTCTTCTACTCATCAATGTGCATTACTCCAAGCCTCCTGAGTCTGGGTGCAGCCGGACGGGGGTAAAGCCAACACTATTTTCCTTCTGAGATCAGATCTTTGACGTTTTTGCAACGTACAATGTTTTGTTTATTGCACTGTATTTTGTAAGACATTTTTCATGATGATAATCAGAAATGTGACTTAACATTTATTGAGATTTTAGAAATATATTTTTGACATATTATAAAATGACATGTTCATATTTCTTAACGTACTATATTATGCAACATTTTTTTAATATTTTTCAACATGGTCTAAAAGGATTTTTTTCTTTACAACAAGATATAACTTCTTCCATGATATTGTCGACATGCTATAGCTCACTATTGATTTGTTTACACATACGATATTACAGTATGACTTTTTAATTTTTTGGCACAATTAGTTACTCTCATTTTTGTTTTGAAAAACTACACCATAGACTATCATCTTTTCATATTTTTTAACATACTATACAATTGCTTTTTTCATTCTATTTTCAATATAATATACTATGAGTGTTTTACATACAGACAATCGCTTCACCAAGGTTACCAACTGTAGCAGATCTCAAAGCTGGCTGATGGCTTGCCAAAACTGAAAAATATGGCTGGTGTCGGCTGTTGGGTGCGCTTGTTTTGATGTGCAGCAGGGTTTTCTACGAGCTGAGCGTGCCTTATAAACTCATTTTTGTAAACATATGCAGGTGTGAGCAGTGGCGTCAATTCAGCCAAAGCTAAGGTATGGCAAGGTTACTAGTCACATGACTTAACTACAGTATCAATCAATATACATGCCCAGCAAATAATCATAACAAAAGTGACAAGTCTGCTATGTAGCTTTTCTGTGTGGTTAGGAAAATTTGAACTTTTTCAAATGCAGCCTCACTCACATCCCGCTAGCGCAAGTAACTATGGACACAAACACTTAACTACGCACGTCAATCAATCAATTCAGTACATTACCACATTACGCACATTACGCACATTACCCCGCATAACACTTGCACCATCGTAGCATTGTGCAACACACAGCTGAATATCTAAACTCGATAATTCCTTTATTATTTTCTGGGCCAGGGATTCAGCTGTCAGGTCCTTCATGTGATAGGTTCCAATGGCTCTTTCCTTTATAATCCCGTCATGTACATAACGGATCAAAATGGCCAGCTGCTCCTTCTTAGACAGGTCTTTCGTTTCATCCACTAACACTGAAAAGTACCGTGCTTCTCCTACTTCATTTATGATTATACTTCTGATATTTTCCCCAATAACTCTCACCATATCATTCTGGGCTTCTGGGGAAGAATAGTGCGCATACCTGCGTTCCTGTTTGCTTTTCACGTTCCTGTCATCTGTTGCAATAACGTCCAAAAGTTCAAGGAAATTTCCTTTATTTTCATCCTCATCTCTCTCGTTGTGGCCACGGAGAGGGAAGGCCTGTCTTCCCAGAAATGACGTGATTTTGAACAAGGATTTGACGTGAGCCCGGTTCTCCTGCACCTCATCTGTCCTGTTTGCGTCAATCCGACTTGCGATGGATTCCTTATGTCCGCTGATCACAGCCTTAAAGTTAGACCACGCTAATGCAGCACAATTGTGTCTACTGCTCCCTTGATGATCCCGGAGATTTTTTTTCATGTTCTTCCAACATGTGTATCCAGTGTCTATGAACACACGCAGTCCATGCCTGTCACCTGTTAAAGTTGAGGCTCCTCCAAAATGACGGCATGCAAAGCAATAAACTGCATCTTCTTGCGCAGAATATTCAACCCAGTCATATTCCTGATACACACTGACATTAAAGCGTCTTCCATTTCTAGTTGGGAAGTGGGTCAAACGAGGACGCCTGAGTCCGTCTGTTTTACATCCACTAATATCCTTCTTCTCTGCTCCAGTTGACCCAGAGGCTGCTACTGCTGCTGCACCCGGGCCTTGACCTTCCTTATCGCTGTCCACGTCTGATCCAGCTCTTTCAATCTGAGAAATTGGTGGGGACTCAGACTCGGATTCAATTCGAGAAGTCGGTGTGGACGAGTTCTCAGCCTCCATGCATGTAGTCTCCGTCTCCCTGTTAGCATCTGCATCCCCGGCGCAGGTGCTGGAGTGGCTAACAGCCTCGTTAACAGCTTGAATCCCACCTTCACTACCTGGTCCTTCTCCCTCTGCTGCTGGGGCAACATTGGAGCCATCACCTTCACCTGCCTTTTTTTTGATAAAAAAAGATTCTAAAGTTCTTTGCTTTCTTTTCATTTTAGTTAATTAGCTTAGCCGAAAAATAAAAAAAACCGCGATAACATGACCCGCTCTGACCTCCGGCGGCTTCTCGTCAGGAGATACCACATTTCAAGATAGGGAGGGGGGATACGTTACGATAAGTATTGGGAAAGATAATATCTAGACTAGAGAAATCGATTGTGTTGTTCTGATTTTCATTTGTATTTAATTTATATGTATTAAATAATAGAATAATCAATACAAATTGACACAGAGTAATTCCATAAATTTATTTTTTTAAAACGAACATTTACATTTTCCCCTGGAGCCAAGGTGTGGCAGCTGCCATACCTTGCCATACCCAATTGACGCCTCTGGTTAAAAGCATCAATCTGGTGCACTTTGAGAGCAACATTAAGAGATCTATGGATACATCTCTCAACACCCAGATGAAACACAACTGTAAGCAGATGTTCTTTTTCTTTATGGATATTTTACAAATCACTCCCCTTTCAAACTGTATTCTTGTTTTACTGCCATATAGTATTTCATAACTGTTTTTCCTTTATTCTCTTATTTTTTTTATAACCATAATGATCATATGAAGGTGTGCCGCGGAAATAATCTTTTGAATAATTTTTGACCAAACCGTTTGAGACCCACTGAGATAACTTAGACTAAAGTTAACTATCTAAACACTCAGAGAGTCCTTTAGCTCACCTGAGCCCCTCAGTCTGAGAGGAAAGCTCTCCTCCAGCTTATTGTGGAACAAACAGCTCCGTATGTCCGTTAGTGCAGCTAGCTAACCAGATGCTAACAACACGGTCCCTGCTGCTGGCACCGGTACCTCTCTCTCTCCCCCTCTCACACACACTAAATGCGCTATTCCGCACACACACAGAGCCGCGAGCTTGAACGACACAAGCACACTTTTATTTCCATGCAACTCTCTGATTGGTCTGGTGTCTTGCCTCTGTTGCATTCACTGAACACGGGAAATTACAGTCCTGCCGTCCTTTCTAGTGTCTTGATGAGGTTCACGTAAAGCACGGTTAATGTATTATATTATTGAGGTAGAATTGTCCGGGGCTACAGAAAAAACATTCGGGGCAGGCCAAAATATTATTTTACCAACAATGTGGAATTTATTGACTACATATTACACAGATTATGCACAGCGGGAGCAGCAAAAACCGTCAAATAATAATTCAGACAGGGGAGCTCCGCACCCCCTGCCTGCCGCTAGGGGGTGCTGCAGCGCCCTCAGCACCCTCCTTCCCGCGCCCATGCTCTTGAGTCACCACTCTTCGAGTCCGAGTCACCAAGGGAGAGTCATAGTCGTGTCAGAGTCCAAGTCCGAGTCACCCAAGGAGTGTCCGAGTCGAGTCCAAGTCATCACTACCTGTGTTCGAGTCCGAGTCCAAGTCCAAGTCACCGAAGGAGTGTCCGAGTCGAGTCCGAGTCATCATTACCTGTGTTCGAGTCAGAGTCCAAGTCTGAGTCACCTAAGAAGAGTCCAAGTCAAGTCCGAGTCACAAGTCTTCATGTATTAACCTTCTTGGATATATGTGTTGAAATGTAGCTGCTCCTCTACATTGCTTTTATCCTGTCATGTTATACTAATCTGTCTATTGCACTGCTGTGAAGCGAGTTTGGCTACAATTCTTGTAATAGGTGCTAGACAAATACAAAGCTTATTACTAATATTAATATTATTATTATCTATAAATAAACTATATTTAAAATGAGTTACCTTTTAGAGAAGTGATTATATTTGTATGCCAATATTTTCCTATGGTAAAGTTTTCGTTTTGCACTTCTATTTTGATAGTAATAAGATCGGGACTCTTATTTTGAAGGAACTTTTACGGTTAAATCGGTTTACTGATAAAGATTTAGCCTCAGAAAGCACATGGCTACTTAGCATGCAAAATTACATCATTCTGTATGTTAAGTAGCATGTGCTTTCATGTTATCGGTTGAATCTTTATTTATTGATTAGATCACGTTACTCTGATGATAGTGTTCAAGACAGCCTATATGTCTGAACTCGATCCTTAGAGTAATGTGTTACGGAGCCTTCTCTTCAATATTGTTTACACAAAACGAACATTTTGAGCTGCTCTTTTTCAATGTGGAAGCAGAATGTGTGAAAGCATGGGGTGAATAGGGTGTTATCTGTACTTAATTATGAATGTTGTTACATCAAGGCTGAACATTCATATATTTTTGGTATTCTTTTTGTATTATATTTGTATTTAATCTTGTGGAAGTGCAGATCCCCTGTCTTCCACCAGGGGGTGCTGCAGCACCCCTGATGGGGACTTTTGTAAAATACAATTTTTTGGTCAAATGTAAGCATTATTCAATGTTTTCAATGAACTGTGGAAAATATAACAAGTTAAATGTGTTATTAATGACGTTTGTTTTTAAAATAAACGTTTTTAGTTAATTAGGAAATGTAAACCCCTCGCTTCAATTTGGCTGGGGACAGGCCATTTTTAAGAACTTCTATTTTTCAAAAGTGTTTTTAAGTTAATTAAAAAACATCTGAAACCCTAATGAATCACAGACCTATGTACAAACAACTCACAAAACACAACTATCTCATCAGTTTTAAGATATTTTATGGATTATAATTTGTATTCACTGTAACAATCCCAGGACAGATAATATACGTTTCTGGTAGAACGTCCCTTAAACCGGAAGATGTCTGTGAGTTTACATTTTCTCTCAATATGAAGGTGTGCAGTACAACTTTAACAAGATTGCCACTCTGAACCAGGGAACTCCTTATGACTACAACTCTGTCATGCAGTACGAGAAGTATGGAAAACTATTATCGAATCAAACTTTCACCTCCCTTTTTATTGAATAAAATAGATAGCCGTGTCTATAAATGCGTTTAGACTTTGCAGGATTTCTTTGTTCGTATCAGACTATTCATTCATCACATGGGCCTACTGACTTTAGAGAGGTAAAAGAGGCAGGTATCAGTGACTCTGGGGAAGTATTAATCATGTTTCCCTCCTGGCAGACCTGCCATGACTCATGATGATAGAGCTTTAGACTTATGGCACAATATATGGATATGTTTGCCTTACCTTACAATATAACGACATTAACCCATTAGTTTGAAGTCATACAATGGACATGGCCTGATAATTTTCACGTAAAAGACATATGTTATGATATATGGGCATAGTCTGGATACTTTTCGTCAACCTTAATATTGCCCGTTGTGTTTATAAGCGTGTTTGTTTAAAAGAATGTCACCAACATTGTAGTCAACATGTTGCCAGAATTAACGACACTGTTTCCCTACCGCTAGACCTGGTCACAGACACTGCATATTTTCGTTAACAGAATCAGCTGGGTGGAAGACAAACGTACAATACACACACACACCCACCCACCCACCCACCCACCCACCCACACACACACACACACACACACACACACACACACACACACACACACACACACACACACACACACACACACACACACACACACACACACACACACACACACACACACACACACACACACACACACACACACACACACACACACACACACACACACACACACACACACAGTCACAGTAAAGCGATGCCGGCAGCTAAGTCAACCCACTGCCTTATATGGATGTGCCAATACAGGATAACAAATATTTAAAGTCTACACCAGTCAGGGGCCCAGAGGAGCACAGACACACTTTGTGGGAAGAGTGCTTCCAGTGCAAATGATGGGGGACAAAATTCACAGAGCCTAGCCTGCACAAATGATTTATTATGTCATTTAAATTGAGTGTTGCCAATACTTTGAAAGCATTTGCAAACTATCCATCATTTCACACTGGAAGATGATGAACTCCAGGCAAAGCTTCTACAGGGAGAAATCTGGTTTGGTTAACTTACTGTAGGATACTAAACTATGGGATTAGTTTTGTATCATAAAGATAAAGCAACACTTTCTCAGAATAAAGCAAAACTATGAGTTTAAAAGAGAAAAAAAAGTCAAGCAAAATAAAATAAATTTCTAAAATAAAACTACAAGTTTCAAACAAATCATTTGTGTAATCATGTAAACTATAAGTATTTTTTCTTTGTTTTAACATAGGTTTTTGTTTGCAGTTCTTGTTTCTTCTTTCTCAATGATCAGACTTTTGCTCTCGCTGCAGCTTTCTCGTTTGCGCTCCCTCATTTTTTGTTTGAGATTTTGACACAAACATCCCAGGTGGGCGGGACTTTCAGGGGTGTGTCCCCATTGGCTACTCAGTTTTTGAGTGACAGCCCACAACACCACAGATCATACAGTACAACTCATGCAGCAAACTCCGGAGACCACTCGGCCACGTTAGTGTTGGTGTCTCCTCATGTTTTTGGTCAGTCCTGTCATGCTTCGTAAAATACTCCATAAAAAATGGTTTAATACACCTTTAAGAACATGATTGTGAAGGAGTTACATCATCTGACTGAGGAGGAGCTGACAATAAGTGGGTAAGTTCTGTCCTTGAATTTTAATATTTTAATCTTGTTTTTACACCTTTTTTTTTACGTGGACAAGCTAAAGGGTCAGGTGTTGTCACGTTTAAATATCCCAGAAAAGGATTATATTATTTTTGTTTTTAAAACATGTATTAAAGTTCACTAAAATCCCTTGCTAGCAAGCTAACTATTTTCAAGCTAACATGTTGAAATGCTGAGTAATGGCAGTTAAAATGGCCGACGGTCAGGCCCTGTCACGTCAGGCCCTGTCACGTCAAGCCCTGACCTGTCACGTCAGGCACTGTCACAAAACAGCCAAACACTTCAGAGACTTATTTTGTATATCTGAGACCTCTAATATATATGAATGAAAAACAGTATAATAGAAGACCTTTAAATACCTGTTAATATTGTAATGGGGGTTATTATCTTTAAGTAACAATGGCAGTAATTTGTTTTAATTCATGGAAATTGCAGTTTAATGGCTCCAGTCAGTGCAGCTGAGAGACAGAGGCAGTGTCGGGCGCGCAGAAATGAAGAACCTGATGGAAAGGAAAGACATCTTCAGAGAGAGAAGGAGAGATGGAGGCAGAAAAAGAAAGTAGGAAAACTTGAGTTGAGTAAGAGAGAGCAAAGAAACAGGCGTAAGTTATGGCGAAAGCAACAACAACGATCTAGGCTCAAGAGAAAAGCCACAGTTCCAGAACCAGAGCCAGGGACAGGGCTTTCAAGGTTAGAAAAGACTACCTTCATTTTACAACTTTATTTTACAGTCTAAAAATATCAGTGTGATAACATGGTAATATACAATTTAATATCAAGTAAACTAAACAGAATGACCTTTTAATTTATGTTTGGATGACTGTTAAAGGGAATGTAACTGTATGTTCAATGTATGTTACAGGGGGCAAAAGCATTCCAAGAAAGAGAATAAGAAGCTGCAGATAAAAATCAGAGCACTAAATAAGGCCTGAGCAGCAGAAAAAAAGGAAAAAGAGAGATAGGGTCTCCAGCAACAAAAGCTAGATATCTGAGGCCAAGAAGCAGTCCAAATGCAAGGAAAACCCTGTTCCATGACGCATTGATTGAAGATCTAAAAAGTCATATTGAACAAGCTGGTAATAGTCAGGAAAAAAGACTAATCATCAACCTGATGACAGGGAGGATTGTCAAAAAATACAGGTTGCAGAAATATGCCCAAAGTACCTTTGGTTTTGCCCAAAGGCGATGGAAAACAGTAGGAGGTAATCCATACTCTTTCTCAAGGAAGAAATGTGTCCGCATGGAAGAAGAATATAAAAACAAAATAAGAGCCTTTTACACAAGAGATGATGTGAGCCGTATAACAACAGGAAAAAAGCAGAGTTTAACACATGCCAAGGTCAAGATGCAAAAAAGATTGCTCATGGGCACCTTGCACAACCTGCACAATAAGTACTTGGCAGAGAACTCAAGGAAATCAGTTTCCTATTCTCTGTTTTGCAGACTTAGGCCCTACTGGGTTGTACACCCATCACTTTCAGATAGGGAAACATGCTTGTGCAAACTGCGTGAGAACTTAAGCTTTGTAGCGGAAAAGCTTTGCAGTATGAAGTTGCTCAACACCCCTGAACTAGAGACATTGATGACACAGATCTGCTGTGACAAAACTAGTAAGGAGTGTACGTACAATGACTGTGTGGACTGCAAAGAGAAAGACTTCCCATTTGTCGTGGTATATGAGGCTTGCGCCAGGTTGGCATGTATGCAGTGGGTCACAGAGGACACTAAAGGACAAGACAAGAACAATATTCAAACAACATTCAAGAAGACCGTAAAGAAAATGGTCGAGATGACACTCAATGACCTCATCAACCTCTTCACTACCATGCTTGTGAAATGTAAACGCCATACATTCAACATCCGACAACAGTACAAATATTGCAGAGAACTCAAGAGGAATATGTCAGAGAACGAATGTATCATACATGTTGACTTCTCTGAGAATTATACATGTAAATATGCATCAGAGATCCAGGCAGTGCACTTTGGTGCATCTCATGAGCAAGCGACACTGCACACTGGAGTTTTATAGGATCAAATGCTGAGCCCTTGTGCTTCAAGAATGTCACCTCATCTCATCATCAAGACTGAAGGGTCCCCCAGCCATATGGGAACATCTAAGCCCTATTTTGTCCTACATTAGGGATGTCTTCCCAGCTGTCACAGTGGTCCATTTTCTCAGCGACGGACCTTGTACACAGTACCGCCAGAAGGGGAACTTGTACCTCTTTACCTCCCTACTCCACAAAAAAGGATTCCAAGCTGGGACATGGACTTTTTTTGAGGCCAGCCATGGCAAAGGGGCACCGGATGGTGTGGGAGGGGTTTTGAAAAGGAGTGCAGACCGTTTGGTGAGCAATGGCTGTGACATTAACATTGCAATGGGTCTGTTTGAAGCCTTGGTAAACACAGGCACCACTATTAAACTGTTCTATGTAACTGAAGAGTCCATTGATATGGTAATAAAGAACATGCCAGAAAGCATCCCCCAAGTCCCCTCAACGATGAGAATACACCAGATTCTCACAACCTCTCCTGGACAGATGTTGTACCGGGATGTGAGCTGTATGTGCACTGTATACAAGATTTACCATTGCACATGCTATAACACAAAGGCATTCAGCTTCAACAAACCAACGACCACACCAGCAATAGAAGAGATAACATGGGGTCCAGATGTTATAAAAAAGTGGTGTGTAATAAAATATGACAGTGACTTCTATCCTGGCATCATTACTGCCATTGATGAGGTTCAAGTGCAAGTGAAATGCATGCACAGCGCTGGAGTAAACAAGTTATTTTGTCCTGCAAGAGAAGACATGATCTGGTAGCTATTTGAGGATGTAATGTGTTTCATTCAACCGCCTCAGCCTGTGACCAGCCGTCATCATGAGATAAAAAAATAAGTTTGGGCCAAATTGGCAAAATAGAAGGATGACATTTTTTTTCCTCGTACGTGTCATTAGCTCCAATTGAAATAATGACATGCATGCAGTGTGTTTTGGTTTTGTTTGCTTTCAAAAACAAAATGAAATTGAAATGAAAAAAAATTTTTAAGCTGACAATTAATCAATTATTAGATTAAATGAATTGTAGATTACCAATGTTATGTTGTAATAAATGTGTTTATTAAAACAATGCTTAGAGCAGTTATCAATGCATTTCTATCAAATCTTATTGTGTGTCCTTAAATGATCATTACCACATCAGTCTAATATTGAATCATGATAATAATTTTAAAAAGGAAAACTTACCAAAACAAGATTTAAAAAATAAAAACATACATTTTCTGAATCAATTCAATCTATTAAGTCAGTCCTGTCACAAGCTGTCAACCCTGTCACGACAGGGTCGGGTCAGTCCTGTCACACAGGAAATTATAATACAGAAATTGACTATTTGAGTAAGTGAAATAACCTCTACAATTGTGAGCTTGGAGGTGGGGGGGTCATATCCACATCAGCTGTTTTGAAAAATAATTTTAGATACAATCAGGGACATGTGATCAATGGGAAAATGTTATTTGTTTTAAAAAAATATATTAGGAAACCATTCTACCGTACTCACATTTGTCTGTGACAGGGCCTGACATCTTAAGGGTGAAACTCATTTAAAAATGGATTTCATTCAATAATAAAAACAAGCTGAGATGGGACAATATGTGTTCCTAACAGTTTAACATGTTCTGCATATGACCTGTTATTGAAATTGAAATAAATAAATAATCTTTCTTCAGTATATTTAGATGTGGAAATATACGTTTCTGGTAGAATGACTCTTAAAGTGATACGTTCAAAAAATAAGTTAGACAAATGTAAGCTCAGCGCGTATAAAAAATACCCAGTTTTTTATTTACTCTAGATCTTTACAGACAACTACCACTGCTGAATAATGAAGGCAATACTAAAATACTCTGAATTGCAGTTCTACTAATGGCCAATAGATGGTGTACGACAGTACAATCTCACTGAGCTACTGAAATGTATACTACAGACACATATTGGCATTGGATTATACATTACAATAGTGCAAAGTAGCCGTTAGATACATAGAGAATGCAATAATTGTATAGGCAATTGCTTGCTTTAAATAACACATTAACAAGTATACATTTGAGTGTGTGGTTTAAAATGTTTCTGGTCTACCAAATGCCAACAGAGCATTTGTGGGTTATTCCTGGGTGAGATAGTCATTAGAAGTCTAATTGAGCTGTGACTATAAAGATGGATGCATCGGTCCCTGTGGGAACACATTATATAACAGTCAGTGTCAGTAGTTGTTGGCGATGTAGTATGGGATATAGACCTTCCCATCCGTCCACTTCTGCCACAGGCAGCCTCTGGAGGTGCAGGCGTCAGCGTTTCTTTCGGCCTCAGAGTTGATAGCAATGTCTCCTCAGATCATGATGGGCTCATCGATGTCAGGGTCTGCAGGAGAAACACAGGTGTGGATGTGAGTGGGAAATACACAGTTAGAAATGAATACAAATCTAACATCAATGGCCTGACCATTAAAGTTTTAGAAGTCAATAGTGACTCTAGTTATAAGAGGATCTACAGTATAAGTGGACATAATGTCTTTGATTTCCCACATTGTGTGGTGGGCTACAAGTTGTTTTTATTTCCACAGAAGTGACACCAGAGGGTGGAATTAAGTATAACCCAAATACATTTTTAGGCGACCGAAATCTGTCAAATAACTTCTATATACGGAAAACGTTTTTAGTTCTAGGGAGAAAACATGGAAAACACCCAAATCCCCCCTGCTTTATCATCTATTTTACTGTAAATGGGACCATAGTTACAATGAACATGATGCTGTTTTGAAGAATACTTTAAACTAGAGATTGTGACATAAGATAATGTTCCTTTAGGAACATGTTAACTGATGTAATAAATCAGTTGAAAAGTAGGTGTGGGGGAAACTTCTGTGTAGCAATGCAGGAGGAGTCACTGACTCAAAGGAGACACAGGGAGAGCTGGAGCTTTGATGTCAAACACTGATGGTTTATTTGGAGCTTCGGCCGGAGAATTCACAAAACAAGTCAAAGAGTCAGAGGTTCTGACTTCACAGTAGAGTTGCCACGTCAATTCTGAAGAACTCTACCCCAGAGCCATGTATTTAGCTAGCTCAGAGAGAATAATCAACATTGTGCATAACAAGCAACCCGGTATCACGGCAAGACGTGAACATGTGACGATTTACCATGCTGGGAGACGGGAAGATGTCACGATTTCGTCCCTTCAAACGTGACAGTTACACGGTATTGTTAACCCATGTTAACCTGTGGAGAAATGCCCGGAAATGCCAAGCAAATGCTACCCCGACGGTCGGTTGTTATTGTCAATATTAATATAATAATGATTTATTTTTTAATAGTCACACTCCATTGCGCCGATTTTCTTGTTGCCCCAGCTGGTCGACACCTCTTTTAGCAGAAACAAAGGCTACATTAATGTATTAAATCGATGTTAGTCCATGCATGTGGATGTGGAATTAACGGACGTGACGTTGTGCGATTGCATTGCCAGGCAACAGCTTCGGTTCATGTTAATTTACAAACTCTTCAACTACAACCGTAATTATATTTAAAAACATGTTAGAAAGCCTCACGAAATACTTTAATGTAAATTAAAATTGAAATGTGAAGGAATGTGTGTATAACAAAATACATCCGTCATAAACGAAACCGGAGCTCAGCTCGGTAATTGGATGGTTTAGCCGCAATGCACGCTGGGATTTGGTGTTTAGGCGATGTGAAATCTGAAAACATTTTTTTAAAATAAAATAATACTTTATTCCGAGTGTGCTTGCTTTTCTCTTTGAAAGTCATAACATAACGGCATTGTAATACACGGTTCGGCTGCAATAAATATTACATATCTGCCGTAATTCTCTATTTATAGAGCCCTGCTGAGAAGACTTCTAGACAAACAGGCAGAACTGCCGCCAAAACTGAAAGCGTGACGTGGATCATAAATATATAAGCAATTAAACAACATCTTACATTTCTACATTTACATTTAACAGTATTATTTTACAGTGACATATTGTAATCAAGGCCCCCTGTAATATCCCAACACATACATGTAAAAAGGACTGTATCCTTGGATTTCACAGCATTTAACTATTATTTCACAATAAAATACTGCAATCAATATCCTCTGTAATATCACATCAGATTTTGTAATATCACAACAACATTGTAAACATTGCAAGGATTTCACAGCATTTAAGAGTATCCTATTACAGAGAAATATTGTAATCAAAAGCCCCTGTAATATCAAAACTAAATATCTATAAAACTACAGTAAAATTGGATTTTACATTATTTAACTATTATTTCACAGTAAAGCACTGTACTCAAAATCATCTGTAATAGCACAACCCATTACTGTCAAATTTGAATTGTGCAGCATTGCACATGTGCAGAATAGACTATTTTAACCGGCGTGTGCCCTGCAGCATATAGCCTACTTCTCAAACCGTCTGGAAGATTTGAACTGAGACATTCTATAGCATAATTTGATTTGACCCAACTGGACTCACGGGTGAGATGAGAACCCGAACCCTCCTACCAGAGATGCCTCCTACCTTTCGAAAATGTGAACATCTGTGAGGTTCTCCAAGGCGGTTACTGAAGAAACACACTCCTCACTCTAAGTTTCGGTAATTTATTGACAAGGATGACGACACCCTGAAACAGAGTTATGCAGCAAGATAAGCTGACAAAGTATTACCTCCATGCATGTCATCAACACAAATATATACCACGACACAGAGTATAGTAGTATAATAGTATAATATATATATAGCATAATATATAGTATAATATAATAGTGGAAACAGTCTTACATGAATGAGTGGACGAACGTCTCAACTCGAGGCGGAGTGAATGAACAATGTTTGAACTAAAATGGCCGCTCGGCACTACCGGGTCAGAGCACAGCATAACCGGGCAGCGACAGCAGTGACGCTGCCCTCTAGTAGCCGGCGATAAACTCTTCAGTAAACAGCAAGTAAGTACTGCCCATAATGTGGATTAGTGGTGGATATTATGTGCTTTCGATTGCAAACGCCAGTGGAGTAGTGTCGTGTTGGTTTGTACATGGTAGCGAATAGATAGCTAGCTTGCGTTAGCTAGTAACGTTAGCTTGATAGCAGCCATGTCCATCTTGTGCTAGCCAGCCAACTATTGCTGACTGTTCCATTTTATGTAGACTAACGTCAGTAACGTTTACAAATGTTGGCAGAAGGCTTATGTATTCGAATGAAAGAGCGAAAAATGAATACTTAACAGGATAGACTGGCATAATCGCCATTGGTATAAGCTAGTTAGCGTTGTATTCTGAAGCCATGGGCTAACTAACTTACTAGTAGGCTAGCTGATGTTAGCTAGCTAATGAATGTTTCTTGCGCTAGGTGCTTGGTGGTTTCATTACATAATTGTCTTATCAAATTAGGACATACAAAGTTGAACTCTGTTTTTAGCCTTATTGTAGCTTGTGGCTTGCCAAGAGTTTAAGCCCCGCCTAGCAAGCAAAGTTTCAATCACTCAAGACTTTCATCAACGCTACTCTGGAGGATAAAGGATTACCAAACTCTCTCTCCCTTGCCTCTCCCAATGTTTATAGGTTTGAAATGTTTATAGGTTATTGCAATGTGTAATGTCATTTCTCTGAAAAAAAAAAAACGTTTATCTTATTTTACTTCTATACTATTCTAGCCTGAATTAGCTTCTACTTTTACCTGCATTTTGTACACTGCCCTGTTTTTCACTTGTCCTGTCTTGTCCCTGCACCCTGTCCAATGTTGCCTTAATGTCAGTACCCACCAGCAACAATTTCCTCGTATGTTGTAAAACTACATGGCGAATAAACAGATATTGTATCTTGTATCTTCCTAGGCCTACTGATTGCCTGCCTAGTGTTATACTGATTATTTTCCGTTTCCGGCGGACCGACCCGACGAGGCGTATTGCCGCCCTCCACAGGACAGTAATCACACTGACAGATTCAACCTCTCCCTAATTCCACGGATTGCTTCCTAGTTGGAGGTAGGCCTAGTGTGCAACACAGACCGTAGTTTATAAACTATGTGCATAACTGCAGTCCCCAGCTCCAGTACTTCCTGGAGGAAGCTCGCACATTGGTTTCCTGTTAAATATTAGATGAAGTGATTAATCTCAGGTGTGCAGCATAGCTGATTCATCACATCATCCAATAGTGTTTCACAGGAAACCAATGTGTGAGCTTCTCTCCATGAAGTACTGAAGCTCAGACATTTGTTTCCTGTGCAGCACACCTGAGATGAATCACTTCATCCAATACTGTTTGACAGTATGTGAGCTTCCCTCTCTTGCTTCCCTGTGGTGTTTTTTTACTGCCTCTATTCCAGATTTGACATCCTCGTGATCCTGGCGTGCGTGCGCCATCCTCAAGAAATTGCTATTGACCGTTCGAGTGTTATTGCAGCTAAGGTATTTCGATATGATTGAATGATTGTGTGACTGCGGTCACGTCTAAATGGAATGCTCGACTACCTGACTGAATGGCTACCCAGCTAGAAATGTTTGGTTCTAAAAACATTCTGAGAATGTTACAGTCATTGTTCTAGGAAGATTTTCAGCGGGAAGTTTTTGTTTGGTTCCCAGAACGTTCTTCTGAAAGGTAGGATAACGTTCTCTAAAGAAATTCTTAAAATGTTTTCGATAACATTGTTAGAACATTATGCCCTACTGTTCTTAAAACATTTTCAGCTGCAAGTTAGATTTTTTATGTTGCCAGAATGTTATTATTTTAGAGAAGGATAACATGGTTTATGTTAAAGAAATTATGCAAATGTTTTCTGGTAACAATTTACTCAAATATGTGTACATTATTTGAACATAAAGACCTAATATTCCTGTAATTGTTCAACTCAAAATTCCTGGGTAAGTGGACTGACCACTGTGGTCATTAGGATGATTATGATAGTTTACTTAACTATTGGAATTTGACTATTAACACTTGTAAAAGGATGACACGGAATCAGCTGGTGAAAGTAACATTTGTTTATTAGAAAAGGGGAGCTGGGAGTGGAGGTTGGTTATGGCGGCAGTGGGAAACAGATGTTCCAGGGTGGGTAGATAGGCCTGGCTGGTCTTGGGAGTGTGGAAGTCCTAGGATTCCTCCTGGGAGAGACACAAAAATCAGTGTGAGGCAAAAGCAGGCAAAGTTGTCAAAGAATATGCTGGTAAAAAGCTAGAGCGGCCCGCAACAAACCGTTCACGGCAACAATCCGGCAGGGAATGAGTGCAGGCTGAAGGTTTTCATAGTGTGGCTGACGAGCAGGTTGCAGGTGTGGTTGATTGGAGATTGCTCCCAGCCGTGTAGAGCAGACCAGCAGGCAGAGAGAGAGAGACACACAGTAGAAAGAAACACATACAAACACTAACAGGGGTTTCAGGGACGGGCAGTGATAGTCGGTCCGTTCTTCTATATGTCTGTCTTTGGTTTTCTAAGTGTTATTCGATCCATATGACAATAGAGATATGTGCATAAACAACAAAAACACTTGGGGTATAATGTTCGAACAATGTTATCACCAAACATTTTAAGAATGTTTTTAGAGAGCGTTATCCTATCTTTCAGAAGTACATTCTAGTAACCAAAATAAAACTTCTCGATGAAACCAGTCCTAGAACAATGAATGGTAACATTCTCAAAATGTTTTTAGAACCAACTCAGACATGCCTACGCAAACATGCAATATCATGAATTACGTGCTTGTTTTTTTTTTAAAAGGAAAATGTGGTGACATCAGATTTCTTTTAAACATCCTTTTCAAACAAATGCAACAACTTTGTTTTTTAAAGCTACAAATAAATCTAACGTTGACCATGACCCTGTTAATATTTTGCATCACAGGAACATTTTATAAAAAAAGAATAACCTCCTGAAAACATTTTCCAAATGTTGCTTTCAAAATGTTCTTCTTTGGTTATCATGTAACATTGAGGGAAAGTTCTATAAAAGAACATCTTTAATGTGTTACCCCAACAACGTCCAAAACACATCCTTAGAATGTTGGAGGCAAAACGTTCCACCTTTGTTGACTTATCACATTAAAGGAACATTTTATATAACACTTTGTCATCTAAGGCCTCAATAACATCCTGAAAACATTTTCAGAATGTTGCTTGGAGAATGTTCTTTATTTGTTATCATGTAACATTGAGGGAACGTTTTATATAGAACATCTTTAATGTGTTACCTAACAACGTCGAAAACACGTCCTTAGAATGTTGCAGGCAAAACGTTCCACCTTTGTTAACATATCACATGAAAGGAACATTTTATAAAAAAGGTTCTGTCATCTCAGGCCTCAATAACATCCTCAAAACAACCTCTGAATGTTGCAGTTAAAACGTTATGTCTTAGTTAACCTTAAACCTTTTAGGAACATTATTTGAAATAATAAACATCCTAAAAAGGTTATTTGAACATCAGATTAAAACATTTCTTTAAAACCTTATTAGAACCTATAGGTAACGTTAGCCAAAGTTGTGAGAACGTTCCCCGCTAGCTGGGTTGTATTTATTATAAACGTTAGTCCTTAACATCTATCACTGTGTAAATCACCATTCAAACATATTTTAAAAGTTGAACAAACCCCACACAGCTCTGTGAAATGTTGACTTTATTTAATCATTTCAGTAAAAACTAACGTTCATATTTCTCTTTTTGATTATAATACTGATGAACGTTCAAAACAAAGCACTTTGGCAACTTACCACATACGTTTTAAAATGCTTAATAAGCACCGTAAATTTCATGATATAATTTCTCCGTCATAATCGGTTGTTTCCGTGAACGGCCGACTTTGTGTGATAACAGATGCTGCGGCTGCAAGGCATTGTGGGGCAGCATTTTCTCCTCTCCTTTCGGTAAGGGAGGTTCAGTGGTTCCTAAGCTAAAGGAGGTTATAAAGGAAGTTTGAAACCTCCTTTCCTATCATGTAGAGAATTCGAACTGCAATTATTATTCAGATGTATACGCTCATACATCTTAAGAAGGTTATCACCAAACATTTCAAGTATGTTTTTAGAGAACGTTATCCTACCTTTCAGAAGAACATTCTGGGAAACAAAATAAAACGCCCCGCTGAAAACGTTTTAAGAACAGTAGGGCATAATGTTCTAATAATGTTATCAAAAACATCTTAAGAAGGTTATCACTAGGGTCGGGACTCGATTAAAAAAATTAATCTAATTAATTACAGGCTTTGTAATTAATTAATCGCAATTAATCGCATTTTTAATCACATATAAATATTTGACCTGAGAACAGTGAGAAGCAATTTTTTTCACATGTATTTTAGTATACCATTGAATAATAACTGAATACATAAGCTTAAGGATCAAAACATTGTTTATTTTTTTCAAGGTGGTACTTAACAAAGACCAACAGAAAAGTGCAATTTTTGCCATAAAGTGTAGCAATAGCATATTTAGGAATATAGTACATTTCAGAGATTCAGGTAGCCTATAGGTAGGTAGACCTTCTGTAAACTATAACACTTTGTTTTTTAAGTAAAACACAATACTTTCAAGTACATTCAGAACATTGGAAACCCTGACTATTAGAAAACATCTCTCTGTTGCTTCAGAGGCCATAACAGACTTTGTTGATTTACCAACAGTTGATTTAAAAAATCTAATACATTTCAGTCCAACTCTCTCAATAACCTTGGCCAAAACAATAAACAGTTCAACATAAAGTGCCAGTTGCACCAACAACGTAATAAATAGTTCAACATAAAGTGTACCATTTAAAATAAAATAAAAAAGTGCCAGTGATTGACCTCAATCTCTCCTATTCTTCCAATATCCTGATGAAAAGTAAAATCTCTGTTGCATAGGCCACTGTTTGATCAACGCGAATTGGGTGTGGGTCCTTGTACTCCGAGTCGGGCTAACGTCCACGCTAGCTTCCACGCTAGCTGCTATATGTTTTGCATTGAGGTGATACTTGAGGCTTGATGTGCTGCGGTGATACGCAAATTCCTTTTTGCATAATTTGCAAACAACCGTGGTCTTATCGATGCTTCCATCCGTCCGTTTTTTAAAACAAAATGTCCCATCCACGGGGCCAACCAAAGCGGTCTCATCAGCTTCTTCGTTCACGTTTGACTATTGTTCACTGTGGTTTGTTGTTGTTTGAAGTAATGAACGTTAGTTGGTGCTCCAGTATAATCGGTACCCCTGAAACTCATCCAGTGAGAAACGTTACGCGGTGCAAAAACAAGTGCGATTAAAATGCGTAAAAAAATGTAACGCGTTAATTTTTGTGTAATTAATTAATCTTAATTAACGCGTTAAAGTCCCGGCCCTAGTTATCTCCAAACATTTCAAGAATGTTTTTAAAGAACGTTATCCTACCTTTCAGAAGAAAATTCTGGGAACCAAAATAAAACGTCCCGCTGAAAACATTCCTAGAACAACGAATGGTGACAAACATTTCTAGCTGGGAACTCACATATGCCACCGCAAACATGCAATATCTGCTTACAGCTTATCATGAACTGCGTGCTTGTTTTTTTCAAAAGGAAAATATGGTGAAATAAAAAATTTTTTAAACATCCTTTTCAAACAAATGCAACAAGTTTGTTTTTTTAAAGCGCTCTTGAAATAAATCTGACGTTGACCATGACCGTGTTAATATTTGCCATAACAGCAACGTTTTATAAAAAAGAATAACATCCTGAAAACATTTTCAGAATGTTTCTTGGAGAATGTTCTTCAATTGTTATCATGCAACATTGAGGGAACGTTTTATAAAGAACATCTTTAAGGTGTTACCCAACAACGCCCAAAACACATCCTTAGAATGTTTTAGGCAAAACGTTCCACCTTTGTTAACATATCACATTAAAGGAACATTTTATAAAACACTTTCTGTCATCTCAGTCCTCAATAACCTCCTGAAAACATTTTCAGAATGTTTCTTGGAGAATGTTCTTCATTTGTTATCATATAACCTTGAGGGAACATTTTATACAACCCTTTCTCTCATCTCAGGCCTCAATAACATTATGAAAACATTTTCAGAATGTTGCTTTGAAAATGTTCTTCATTTGTTATCATGTAACATTGAGGGAACGTTTTATAAAGAACATCTTTAATGTGTTACCCAACAACGTCCAAAACACGTCCTTAGAATGTTGCAGGCAAAACGTTCCACCTTTGTTAACATATCACATTAAAGGAACGTTTTATAAAAAAACTTTCTGTCATCTCAGGCCTTAATACCATCCTCAAAACATCCTCTGAATGTTGCAGTTAAAACGTTATGTCTTAGTTAACCTTAAACCTTATAGGAACATTATTTGAACAAATAAACATCCTAAAAAGGTTCTTTGAACATCAGATTAAAACGTTTCTTTAAAACCTTGTTAGAACCAATAGGTAACGTTAGCCAAAGTTATGAGAACGTTCCCCGCTAGCTGGGTACACCTTGCATTGAGAAACTGTCTTGGTCTATTTAGTACTATTTTCCAGAGGTGGGACCAAGTCATTGTTTTGCAAGTCAGAGTCAAGTCTCAAGTCTTTGCGCTCAAGTCCGAGTCAAGTCTCAAGTCTTTGCACTCAAGTCCACGTCAAGTCTCAAGTCAGGATGGGCAAGTTCAAGTCAAGTCCAAGTCCTAAACTTTGACAAAACAAGTCTTAAACAAGTCATTATGTCCTTTTCACCAAATGTAATGACATCAATCAACAGAATAATACTAATCAAATTGCTCTTTATTAGTCACATTAATAATCAATTTTCTCTCTGCTGGTAAAGTAATGTCTTTTTTTAAGAGGGATCAGTAAGGTAAGGCTACCGTGACGGTTTGATTCAGAAGGAGTTTAATGTATAAGATCCTTGATGTTAAGGTGACCAGAATGTTTATTTCCACTGTGTACAACATGTTATAAAGGGACCCACAATCTATCTTTATGCAAGGGATAATGTGCAGCGAGGCGGTCTCTATGGGGAAAAGAACACCTACATCTAGATCCCTCTGCAGGTGGTACTTTAAGTATATTTTGATGCTAATACTTTTGTACTTTTACTTGAGTAACATTTTGAATGCAGGACTTTTTTCTATTGTAACCGGGTATTCCTACACTCAGGTACTTTTACTCAAGTACAATATCTGAACTTCTCCCACCTCTGACAATCAATCCTGAGTGGGAAAGAAAAAAAAGACCCTGCTCTGAAGGTTATTTTCATTTTACAAATCCTGCACTCAGCTTTGCTTTCTCCAATATCATTGAAATGCAGCCAGATGCTGCTTCTTTTTTCGGTTTTCGCTAATTTCTTGACTTTTTCCGACGCGTTTGCATTTAAATCCGTCTCCCCGTCGCTCTGTGCAGCTGGCCTGTAACACTACACCTGCTGTGCCCCCCACCCTTCTTTCACATAATGGTATGATCCTAGTGTGTCCTCGCATATGATTGGCCGCATGGTGGCCCAGCTAAATAAAGACCCGCCCCTGCCTGCAAGGATTCTCATCTCAGCAAGAGTAGGAGCGGCTGAAGATTCTGCTCTTCCTGACGGGAGTCTGCTCTTCTAGCAGCATCTTGCGATCGGCGTGTTGGAGACCTCTGAATTAAATTATCAAGTCACCTCAAGTCAGAAGGCTCAAGTCCAAGTCAAGTCCGAGTCATTGGTGTTCAAATCCAAGTCGAGTTGCAAGTGTTTTGTAATTTTGTCAAGTCGAGTCTCAAGTCATCAAATTGGTGACTCGAGTCTGACTCGAGTCCAAGTCATGTGACTCGAGTCAACACCTCTGCTATTTTTTTTTTTTTTAACAAATACTGTAAGCAAATATTTACAGATATTTATTTTTACATCATGCTCATGTTCATAATCTGCATGCAAACTGAAAAAAAACTTTTGTTGGTTGCCTTTGTAATTTCTCCATTCTCTGGTCTCCTTTTTTCTAGGTCATCAGAGAGGCCAACCATCCTGTTCAGTGTCAGGCAGCCAGGCTAACCATCCTGTTCAGTCTCAGGCAGATTGAATTATGTTTGTGGTAACTAGTTACCACGCACAACAATGTTCCACTGTAAATATATTGGATGTCAGCATGTGTCTGAGAAGGTGGATAACTTTGTTCAGCACACAAAGCTGCACAGTAATGCCCCCAATTATCATTATCAGTGTGGGGTGCCTGACTGCTCACGGAGGTACAGAAAACACACGGCACTGACATCGCATATACTGTATATAGGCTGCATAAATGCTACCTGCAAGCTGCTCGGTCTATACCGCCTGACACATCCTTGAAATGTGTGCTTGAGGCTTGTGCATTTAAGTGTGACACTTTAGCCTCTCTTATTAAGCATTTGAAGACACACTTAAGGGGAGGAATGGAAACTAGATGCCCATTTAGATGTTGTGATTGCAGGTTCACAAACGTGATGACTTTTGCTTCACATATTTCCAGGAAACATAGGCGTGTAGAGGATTCCGTTTTAGACTAATTGGTACTAGACAAGTCTAGTACTACAGAGTCATTGCCAGAACCCAGTCAGTCGTATTCAGAAGATGCTGGTGAACATGATGATTAACTATAGGTTACTTACTTAACCCCAGTTCTCAGAGTAACATGAAGTGAGTTGTCTCACTATGGGATGCGCCTCATCGCGGAGCAAACAGAAGCATCAATCTCATTACGCCAATCCTGATTGGCTGGTGATCTTGACGTCAGCGTCAGGGAATCTACCCCCTATAAGTAGCTTGCGCTACGCCGCATGCATCATTCAAAATAAGCACCTCTTCTCGCTTCACCATAGCAAGGAGGGCGTCTGGTGAGACATCTCACTTCATGTTACTCTGAGAACTGGGGTTACGTAAGTAACCTATAGTTCTCATTCGTAACACTCGGTTCGATGTCTCACTATGGGATATTGTAGCTCCCATATTGCCAGACGAGCTTATCTCAAAAATCACCAAACCCAACCAGAATTGAACAGTTAGAGCTCTAACTCAGCAGGGGGCCCCGCACTGCATGGGCCACACTGGGAGCAGAGACGTCTAATCTGTAAAAGCGGACAAAAGTGCGCGGCGAGGACCAGCTCGCTGCTGCACAAATGTCTTGGATGGAAACACCCTTGAACAAAGCCCAGGATGTAGCCAGACCACGAGTCGAATGAGCACGCAAACCCGAAGGTGCCTGCAGACCCTGACTTGTGTAAGCCAAAGCAATTGCCTCCACAATCCAGTGAGAGAGCCGTTGCTTAGTAACAGGCTTGCACTTCTGGGGGTTAGCCCAGGACACAAAGAGTTGGTCATTATGACG
This sequence comes from Notothenia rossii, assembly GCF_949606895.1. Taxonomy (NCBI): domain Eukaryota; kingdom Metazoa; phylum Chordata; class Actinopteri; order Perciformes; family Nototheniidae; genus Notothenia; species Notothenia rossii. The sequence continues at coordinate 43,642,703 of NC_136904.1, forward strand.
AAACTCTTTTGATCTGTCGATATAAGTGCGTAAAGCACGGACTGGACATAGCAAATTCGGCTGCTGTTCCCCGGTGGGACACAGCGGCGGAGGAAATGCCTCAATGTCAATGGGGGTACATGAACCAACCACCTTTGGTATAAAGGCAGGGTTGGGCTTCAGCAACACTCTCGTTAACCCTCGGGCGAACTGAGTGCATGAAGGATGTACAGATAGCGCATGAATGTCACTGACTCGCTTGGCGGATGCCAGGGCCAGTAACAGCACTGTCTTGAGTGACAGGTGCTTCATGTCAGCTTCTTCCAGGGGTTCAAATGGGGCTCGAGTGAGCCCATCTAAAACACTGTCAAGTCCCATAAGGGCACCAGTGACCTGGAAACAGGAAGGAGCCTGCGAGCTCCCTTCATAAAACGGCAGACCAGAGGATGCTGGCCGGCCGTCTTACCCTCAAAACCCACATGGCATGCAGCAATAGCAGCCAGGTAGACTTTGATCGTGGAGAAAGCTCTGTGTTTATCAATTAGGTCCTGTAGAAATGATCAAATCACTCCCACAGGGCATTGAAAAGAGGTGTGCCCTTTTTGAAGGCACCAGTCCTCAAACACCCTCCACTTGCAGTCATAAAGAGACCTAGTGGAGGAAGCTCTCGCACTCTGAATAGTGTTTATCAACTTCTGCGGGAGACCCACTGCATTCAGATTATACCACTCGCGGGCCAGGCCCATAGGGCCATGCACTCCGGGTGTGGGTGAAAGATCGTCCCCCCCGCCTGAGACAGTACGTCTCTGCGTAGGGGGAGCTGCCACGGCTGACCGCACAGCAGCTGATATATCTCCGCCAGCCAGTACATTGCAGGCCAGCGCGGAGCTATCAGGATCATTGTGTGTCGCCGTTCCCTCACTCTGGCCAGAGTTTGGGGTATCAGCGCCAGGGATGGAAACGCGTACAGGAGGACCGGAGGCCAAATGTGCGCGAGCGCGTCCACGCCTAATGGTGCGTTTTGATCGCGCATTGAAAAGAAAAGCTGACAGTGAGCATTTTCTTTTGATGCGAACAGATCTACCGCGGCTCGTCGCTCTCAGAGAGAGGAGACGGCCGCAGCTCCACAAGATCAGTTTGCGTGCCAGCATGTGTAACTGGAGAGAGCGCAAACGCCCTTGTCGGTTTATATACGATATTGTGGTCGTATTGTCCATCCTCACGAGGACATGGTGTCCTCTGAGAAAAGGCAGAAAGCGTTTTAGGGTGAGGAACACCGCTAAAAGCTCCAGGTAATTTATGTGCGACCGCTGGAGGTCTCTGCTCCAGAGACCCCTCACCGGACGACCTTCGTAAATACCTCCCCAGCCTGTCAGACATCCGTCTGTGGTGACCACCTTCCGTGAAAGGACAGCACCCATAGGCACGCCCCGTACCAGAAAAGTCGGGTGCAGCCAGTGGCGCAGTGCCATTACGCATTTCAGAGTAACCATCACTCTCCACGCGCCATGACGAGCGGGGATTAATTTTAGAGCGGCTACCCAGCGCTGAAACTCCCTCATGTGTAACCGTCCCAGTCGTACGACCAGGATGGCTGACGCCATGAGCCCCAGTAACCGCAGGCATGATCTAAAAAAGAACATGTTTGCGCAGCTGGAAATGAGCGAGGCAAGCTCTGAAAGCTTTCACTCTTTCCGCTGACAGGCGGGCTGTAAAGGGCACCGAGTTCAGGTGTAAACCCAGGAAGAGAACAGTCTGTGCCGGGCACAACATGCTCTTTTCTGTGTTTATTATGAAACCCAGGTTGAGCAGGTGCTTTACGAGGACATTTGTCTGCGTAATAGCCTCCTGTTCCGACTGTGCGAGAAGCAGCCAGTCGTCTAGGTAGGTTGCCAGGCGAATACCCTGTTGTCTTAACGGGGCTATCGTGGCTTCTGTACATCGTACAAACACTCTTGGACTGAGAGACAGACCGAAGGGAAGTACTCTGTATTCGTAACAGATCCCCTGAAATGCGAACCTCAGATATTTCCTGTGTGGGTAATATACTGGGATGTGGAAATACGCATCTTTCAGGTCGACTGATGTAAACCAGTCGTTTTGTCGCACGAGACGCATCAGAGATGTGTGAGTGAGCATTCTGAATTTGTATCTTTTTAGATATTTGTTCAGAGCCCTCAAATCTAGTATTGGCCGAATTCCGTTCCCTCCCCGTTTGGGAACGAGGAAATACTTGGAATAAAAGCCGCTCTGACTCTGCTCGGCGGGTATTATAGATATAGCCTTCTTTTCTAGAAGTGAGAGAATCTCTCTCTCCAGAATATGGGCTGACTCTCCTCGGGCATGTGAATACAGAACGCCCGAGAAGCGAGGGGGGGTGACAGCGAATTGGAGTCTGTAGCCCCGTGTTACTGTCTTGAAAACCCAAGCAGACGTTGTGAGCTTCTCCCACTGTTTGCTCCTTGGAGCCAGCGGAGATGTCACGTCTCTTACCCTCTGAGTCTCTATTTGTTGTGTTATGGGTCCCTCTAGTGTCTGAACACGATGGTACCCCATTTCAACAATCCCCACCGAGACTGCGAATGCGCGTGATGGTGGTGCCTTCACAACCCCAGCCGGTACTGCGCATGCGCGTAACGGTAGCGGCTCTATAACCCCAGTCGTCACTGCGCATGCGCATGGCGGTGGTGCCTTCACAGACCCGTCTATTATTCGCCTTTTGAGAGAGGCCGTAGCTGCTCTCAAAAGAGGGACAGGCGACAGACTGTTTATTGTTTTTATTGTCTTTCTTTTCATTTTTTTGGACTGCGCCCTCGGCTTGAAGCCTGGATGCGACAGTGAAAAATTGTTTATTTGAAAACAACAACAATTGTGACATGTGTTTTTGTGACTTAGGCAGATAGCAGAACTCGCTGTCTCTGGTATTAAGTCTGTTTCCCTTCTGGCGCGAACTTGAGGATGGCGTTGCGGCATCACTCGAGGCGGCGGGAAGATGGAGGCCTGATGGCATCCCGAAAACACATCTGGAGCTGGGGAACAGGGAACTTCCAGCTCTGTCACCGAGGAGAGGAGAGGAGGCTGTCAGGCCGCCCGCTTCTTCTTCCTCGACTGGTGACCGAAAATCTGAGTCGGCTGTGCCTGAACAGCAGCTGCCGAAACCGGAGATTTCTTCGGCCAGCTCGTCCTCGTCTCCTGCCTGGGCTGGGGACTCGGGGCGGGCTGTGGCCTCTGCTGCCTCGGTACCTTGAACCGGGCAGGACGTGAGGCAACTTGGGCGAAGGACTGCCACGAGACCGTTGCAGGTAGCGGCTGGACCCTTCGGGGGAGACAGAGGTGGAGGGCCTCGTCTTCCTTCTTTTTTGAATCACATCTCCGCTGAGTCGAGACTAAAGCCGAGCCGAAAATACCCTCGGGAACGATAGGCATGTCCAGAACATCCTCCTTTTCCCGGTCCGGGAGGTTGGTCAGGTTGAGCCACCTGGCTCTCTCCTGTACCACCATTATGCCCATGACTTTGCCCGTGGCCTGCACTGCACAGCGCTGCACACGGAGGCAAATGTCCGTAATCGCTGCAATCTCGTCCCATACGGCCGGCCCAGGTTTGCTCGATAGGTCCTCGCAGAGCTCCGCATAGTAGGTGGTCAGCAGTGAGGAGACATTGAGTGCCCTGGCGGACAACGCTGCGGCTTTATAGGCCCGTTCCGTCATCGCTGACTGGAACCGGTCTGCCTTCACCGGTAGCGTGGGGTTCCTGCTTGGTGTCAGAGCCAGCCTCGGTTGGAGGTGGGCTGCCACCAGCGGTTCCATGGGCGGCATGCAGAGCCATGCGGAGGCACCCTGGATTGGGGCCTTATTACTGAAGGGGCAGTCTCTCCACGAGACTGACACCTCGTCCAGCATCTCCGGGATGACTGGAAGGAGCTGCCTCTTTGTCTTCGCTACTTGGGGCAAAGTCTTCCCATCGTAGCGAGACCTGGAGGTCTCCTTGGCCATTTCAGACCATGGGATGTCCAGCCTGGACGCGGCACGTTGACACACGGCCTGCAGGTTCATGCTCAGACAGGGCGAACCTGGTGCGCTATCGCCCGGGAGAGCAGCCATCGCTCCCGGCTTTGCAGCCTGAGCTGATGACACGAAGACATCATCGTCTTGCTCATCCGTGTCGGACAGGAGGAACACAGAGGTATCCTCTTCGTCCTCCATGTAGTCCAACTCTAGGACATCATCCGCGGGCGAGACCATGGTGAGGTCCAGTTGGGAGCCCCAGCTTGACATAGCGCGGGGCTCCGCTCTCGCGGCTGTTGCCGCCAACCGGGCCCCAGCCTGACACGGCGCAGGGCTCCGGTTCAGCAGCTGCCGCTGTTATTGAGCCCCAGCCTGACACAGCGCGGGGCTCAATCTCCGCGGTGGACCGCGGGGTCCTGTCCCGACAAGCTAGCTTGGCGTGCTAGCCATCGGCGGAGGCTCTTGATGGTGAAGTGGGCACAATGCCCGCACGAGCCGGGGTTGTCGATAGCCTCCTGGGCGTGTTCCAGCCCGAGGCAGGAAGAGCAGACCTGGTGTGAGTCTGTGCCTGATATCTTCAACCCGCAGCTGCAGAGCCGAGCCTCCGAGTCCCTGACTCCTCTGGTGTGAGGGAGAGAAGCGTCCATCTCGTTCGCCGTGGTGACGGCGTGGAGAGGACCCGCTCGTAACAGGTACGTTGCTGAGAAAAAATCCTTCCCCACCTGTCGTTAATCCGGAGAAAAAACGACGGTATAGAATTTTATTCTCAAAGAATATTAACTGGTGTGTTAATACCCTTTTTATCTTCCCCTCCTCTGGTGTGAGAGAGAAAAAGAAAAAAACGTCCCCGCTACCTTGCTGTCGGTAGTGAGGAAAGGCAAGCTAGTAACAGGTGTGTTACCAGCTTGAAAAATCAAAACCTTACCTTTAATTCCGAAGAAAGAAACGGCGAGGTAGATTGCAACACTAACTGGTGTGTTAGTATTAACAGTCTTCTTGCAGAAGTATATATAGAAGTAGCCGGCGAGCGCCCGTCGACCGAAGTTAGCTTGGATAGCTTGGTTCCGTCTGTGGACTGTGTGAGCTAGCCCGGCTACCAATAAAGATGTGCTCTGAAGCGAGAAGAGGTGTTTGAATGATGCATGCGGCGTAGCGCAAGTTACTTATAGAGGGTAGATTCCCTGACGCTGACGTCAAGATCACCAGCCAATCAGGATTGGCGTAATGAGATTGATGCTTCTGTTTGCTCCGCGATGAGGCGCATCCCATAGTGAGACATCGAACGGAGTGTTACGAATGAGAACCAGAAATACCATTAGCTGTGGACGAAAACCTTTTTTTACAGAACCTTACACTTTTCAATTTGAAATTGCAATCTAAGCTACTCTTACCGGCAATCACCATACAAACCATTATTAATGACTTTTGAAGTGCTCATGAACTTGGCCTGTCTCATTCACTTAACATTCTGAGTGAAAAATTGAAGAAACTTGGAATCCCTCACGCCACTATAAGCAGCATCATCGATGAACTGAACAGAGAGGATCTACTCACACTCTATAACAGGGGAAGACTCAGTACAGATAGGTAGATTGTTTTCCGACCCAAATACGACCCACAGTAGCGTTTTCAATCAACGTCTTTAGTAGAAGAAGAAGAAGAAGAAGAAGAAGAAGATTCAGAGCGGGAACCGGAAGTGGTAAAATGCTAACTCACTGGGGTTTTTCTGGACTCGTCACTGCATCACTGACAACATCCATTTATTTCCTACAGACCAGCTAATAAAGGTGAGTAGTCAGATAGCCAAAAGTAGAATCAGCTAACGTTAACGTGAGCATGGAAGTTATGTGATCCATCGGTTCATGCGGTTTATCCAAATGTTATCACACGTCACATTCTTCATAACTATGTTAAATACTATTTATGTATTAAGTGAAGAGTCATAAGGGGTGTAATGCTGCCGGAAACACCGCTCCGGCACCTAAAACGGGGATGGTTGTTAGCATCTGGTGCTAGCTAGCTATGTTAACGGATAGGCTGAGAGGCTAATTTAGGTAATGTAATGTTTACACAGTTAACTTTAGTCTAAGTTATCTCAGTGGGTCTGAAACAGTTTGGTCACCATATATGGAAACACATATTTCCAAGGCACACTTTTATATTATTGTAATGTTCCACAATAGGAGTCGGAAACAGGCCTCAAGTTATTAGGTTCAATAGCTCCTTCGGTAGCATACAAATACAGGTTCATAGGTCACAGGTTGTAGGTCGTAGGTTCAACGTCACGCAGCACCCTAAAAAAAATCGAATGAATGTAAAACATCGATGACATCCTTACAATTCATACTATTGGACATACAACAAATAATTTTTTTTTTTAAAAGAGTAAATAGTTACATATGCACAAAGATAATAAAAAAAAAAGTATTGTTCATATTCTTATCATTTCTTTAAAGTATTGACATTTATACAGTTAAGTTTCATATGGGTGTTGACAGATGTATCCATAGATTTAGTTAATTTTGCCCTCAAATTGCACAAAATTGATGCATTTAACTTCCCGGGGGCCTCCGGACCCCCCCCCCCCTAGAGGACGTGAGGTCCACCCCCACTTAAAACATATTCATATGGATAGGATACTAAATAAATGTGCACACTTTTTATATAGTAACCTTTGTACCTCAGCAGGAGGGAGTTAGTTAAGTGATCGGTGAAGGACCTTTATAAACTATCAATCAGCTGTGTCCAGCATTTACTGTAAGAATCATACATTTATTAAATAATGCAGACTTAATAAATGAAGCTCAGCGCAAGTTCAGGCAGGAAGACCTATCACTTCGTATTGCACATCATGGCAATAATGGCCTAATTATCGCACCTGTTAATCGCTCTATATATGCTCTCCCCTTTTCCATCAGCTGTCTTCCAGGTGTCAACGCGCTAAGTTGGTAGCTTACACTCCTCTTACGCCTAAAAAACACTGGATACGAAAAAAAAAAAAACATGTCTAATTCAGACTCTTCAGAGATCTTACCTTTTTCGAAGGATCTTGATCCCGATTCCGATGCACTTCCAGAGGAAGCGTCAAACTCCTCAAGTCACCGTCGCCTCAGTTCTCGTCTGAGCGCCCGCAGCGGCTCTCGCACAGCAGAGGCAGAATTCCTCGTCGCCCATCTCCGCAAGCAGGGCATCACCCCAGCCCCAGATCTCCTGCTTTCCCAGCTCCGTGAGCTGTCGGACCAAGCCTCCGGCGTGGTCTCCCAGCCCAGGCCAGCAGCTCCAGCCAGCTCCCCCGGAAGAGGGTGAGGGCGCTCTCGCGGCCGCGGGGGCAAAAGGTTAAAAAAGCGAGTCCTCCAAGAGCTAGCTCGGCCAAGAAATCCTCCACTCCTCAGGCTCGCTCCAGCGGCGCTCAGCAGCCCATCGCCGCCCAGCCCAGCGCCGCTCAGCCCGGGAGCTCCGGCACTCAGCCTCTCTTCGATGGCAGCCTAGTCAACACACTGCAATCTCTGGCAAGTTCTATGCTCCTAATCGACGCTCGCCTCCAGTCCATGGAGAGAGGCCAGGCCGGAGCTTCAACCTCTGCGGCGGCCGCCGGGTCAGGATTTTGCATTAGGCACTGTAGTTCCTTCTCACTCTTTGGCTTCCGCCCTCCCAGCTCCTCCCTCAGGTAGGCCCTATATTCCCCAAGCCGCTAACATCTCCTCACGGCTCAGAGCTAAGATCCTCGACGGGAAAGACATTAATTTAGTCAGCCTTATTCTGCCTTCCCCGGAGTGCGACAAAGCCATCGCCTCGGGAGGAAGCATTACTGCGGTATTTAAATCTGCAGACCCCCAGCTCCTCAAAGACCTTTCTATAGGGCAATTTCTGGTAGCTGCCCTCTGCGCAGTTTACCATGAAAGGAGAGTGGAGTTAGATGCTTATCTGGCCATGATCGGCGATATTCACATCAAATACGGGAAATCCGTGTTTTACCAATACCATAAAAGCTTCTCTAGCAAAGCAGCGCTGCACTTAGCTCATTCTAACGTCCGCCTGGACTGGTCCGTGCTGGATACCGAGCTGCTCGTTATGGCTACCGGCGGGCAACAAGTCGTCTCGTGCATCAGTTGCGGAGCGCAGGGCCACACCTCTCCGCTCTGCCCTTCAGTGCCTCTCTCCGGGTCTAGCGTTTTCCCCACGCAGTATTCTAGGAACAATAAACCAAACCGTCAGGTGATCAAACAAGGGGATAATAAGATTTGCGTTTCTTTTAATGAGAACGTGTGTTCCTACCCTCATTGTACTTTTCTTCATATTTGCAGTACCTGCAGGGATGCTCACCCGAGGTCAGTTTGCCCAAGGCGCTGGCCCCCCTTCCCGCGCCAGAATCAACGTGGTGGAAAAACCTCTTAAAACATCACCCCTCAACTTTCATTAACACCACACATTTAGCAGCTGCGCTTCCGACTCACCCAAATCCCGTGTTCGTTGATTATCTTTTGTCAGGGCTCTCTCAAGGGTTCAGGTTAGGGGTCATTTCCCCCCCTTCAGTGACTTTAGTGGCAAAAACCTGCAGTCAGCCACCAAAGAACACACCATAGTCTCTCAGCTCATTCAAAAAGAGCTCAACAAAGGATATTTAATCGGTCCTTTCCATTCCTCTCCGTTTCCAGTGTTCCGGACAAGCCCAATAGGGGTCGCTACACGCAAATACTCTGAGAAGAAAAGGCTCATATTCGATCTGTCCGCTCCTCGCGCTGGCCCGTTTTGCAGCATCAATAGCCTTATTCCCCCAGAGTATTTTTCTCTTCATTACGCTTCAGTTGATAATGCCATCAAGCTCATCGTCAGAATCCCCTTCGTCCTGCATCTATTGGATGATTTCCTCCTCGTAGATTCCCCTCGGGACAACTCAGGCGCCTCTCTAGCAAAACTCAAACTATGCTTTCAGGAGTTAGGTGTTCCCCTCTCAGGAGAGAAAACGCTAGGTCCCACCACACGCCTGGAGTTTTTGGGCATTACACTCGACTCCGTAGACATGGAAGCGTCTCTCCCCACGGACAAACTGCAGCGCATTCGCGACATTACAAAGTCCTTCTGTGAGCAACAAGTTATCACCAAGCAGCAGCTGCTCTCCCTGCTCGGGCACCTCAACTTCGCCATGCGTATTATCCCTCAGTGGCGCTCTTTTATTTCCCGGCTCCTGGATACAGCGTCGGCTGTAGAACACCTCCATGACCACGTCTTCTTAGATGAAGGCTGCCGCTCTGACCTGCGGTTCTGGTTCCTCCTGCTCGCACACTGGAATGGCGTCACCTTCTTCTACGACGACCTCGTGTACTCCTCCGACTCCATGAGATTCTTCACGGACACTGCCCCATCCGTGGGTTTTGGGGGTTTCTTTCAGGGAGAGTGGTTTAGCAGGCTCATGGCCTCCGGCATTCCCCAGCCATGCCTCTTCCTCCGCTCTGCATGAGATCTTTCCGATCGCTGTTGCCTGCCATGTGTGGGGTCACCTCTGGTCCCGGCAGCGGATCTCAGTACTCTGTGACAACCAATCAGTGGTCGGAATTATTAATAAAGCGCGTTCCCTGTGCCGTGACATCATGCCGTTCATGAGAAGCATCACGTGGTCTTCCATCACCCACAACTTTCTCATCTCCGCTCGTCACGTTCCCGGCCACCTCAACTCAGTGGCTGATTCCCTCTCTCGTTTCCACTTCCAGAAATTCCGGAACCTCTGCCAAGAAGCCAGCGCTCAACCCGTCAGGATTCCTCCCCTGCATCTTCTCTCTCTCTTCTAAATAGAAGCCCCCTAGCAAGGCACCTCGAATCCGCCAGGTTTTTCATGAGAAAGGTCTTAGCCGCTTCCACCCTTAAAACATATCATTTCGCTTGGAGAACGTTGGCTTTACTTTACTTTTCCGTTGGCATTACACTTAAACCTGTTCTCATCTCCGCCGTGTGCGCCTTCATGTGCTACTGCGCCACTGATCGCCACATCAAACCCCCTATACATCCGGGGCCTCTTAGCAGGAGTTCAGTTTAACATTCGCTGTTCCGATCCCGGCTTTCCCAGCCTGTTCGCAAACCAGTCAGTCAAACTCATTCTCAAAGGTCTTATTAAAACATTTCCCCCTGCCTTAGACCGGAGACGTCCTATTACACTCTCCACTTTACGCCTTATGCTCTCCAAACTTAGAAGTGGGTTATTCTCCCCTTATATCGATGCACTACTTGATGCTTTATTTCTCCTAGCTTTTTATGCTTTCCTCAGACCAGGTGAATTTACCACAGCTTCTCTCACGTTCGATTCCAATCGAGACGTCTGCTTGTCTGACATATCCTTTCACGCCAGCCATTTTAGCTTACATCTCAAGCACTCCAAATGCGGCGGCGCCTGCTCCGTCATCGCCGCCCGCAACGACCCCCAGTTCTGCCCTTATAAATCCATGATCAAATTCTTACAGCTTAGACCTACCTCTAATCCCCTCTCTCCATTATTTCTTATCTCAGGGAATTTTCCCTTAACTCAACGACAGTTCAACCACTATTTAAAGCAAGTTCTCATGAAATCCGGGTTATCCCCCCTCCAATACACGGGGCATTCATTTAGAATAGGTGCAGCTACTCCCGCTGCTAATCAAGGCGTCTCATCCTCATCCCTGCAACAACTCGGACGGTGGTCCTCCTCCGCTTTCTCATCCTACATTCGTCCGGACCTCAGTGCCGTGCTGGCTATCCAAAGGTCTCTCCAACCTTAAATTGGTACGTATGCATATAACTGGTGGTGGTTCTTTAGCATGTCAGCACGTAAATTCGCCCCGCGGCTCATGCTTATCTTGACATGTCTAACCCTGTACGTCCAGGTTGTAACCTTTGGGTCCGTATTAAATTTGTCCCTGCTAAGTCAGGTTGCCCTGTATGCCCGGGAAGCCCTGTATGTCCGGGACGCCCTGTACGTCCGGGATGCCCTGTACGTCCAGGACACCCTGTACGTCCAGGACGCCCCGTATGTCCAAGATGCCCTGTATGTCCAGGGCGCCCTGTATGTCCAGGAAGCCCTGTACGTCCAGGAAGGATGCCTAGGAGGCATTAGTATGTCTAAAATCCCCACATGCACTAACCTCTCATTTCATCCATAGATCTCCACTGCATACCACAAGGTAAGATTTCATCACGTTCAGTACTCCATACTTTCACTTCTTTTGGGGGTTCATCGGAAACGGTTCTTTCCCTTCCCGAATGATATCCTACAAAACCTGGGCCTAATCACCAAACACCATTTTATTCACTGTTATAATCTGTCATCATTATGTTTCATTTATATAATGTGACCCGATAATAAACATGTATTCCATACATCACGTCTCTCCTGATTGAAATGAAGCTCAGCGCAAGTTCAGGCAGGAAGACCTATCACTTCGTATTGCACGTCATGGCAATACTCGCTCCCTTCACTAATTGATAGGGAGCGCCACTCCTCAAGCTAACCGATCACTTCCCTCCATCCACAAGCCTATTTATCGCACCTGTTAATCCCTCTATATATGCTCTCCCCTTTTTCATCAGCTGTCTTCCAGGTGTCAACGCGCAACCCTCCTCCACCCCTTCGCCTCCTGCTTCCAACTCAGGGCCAAGCTTAACCTTCTCCCTTCCAACCGGACCTGACCACTTATCACCACCACCAGTGTCTAGACCCGGGGGGGTTCATCGGAAACGGTTCTTTCCCTTCCCGAATGATATCCTACAAAACCCGGGCCTAATCGCCAAACACCATTTTATTCACTGTTATAATCTGTCATCATTATGTTTCATTTATATAATGTGACCCGATAATAAACATGTATTCCATACATTACGTCTCTCCTGATTGAACGACCATTCTTTGTTGATTCTGGCTGGAGTGTTAATTGACAGTAGTTACATAAGCTTCAAAACGAGCCACAACTGCGCGTGCACGCATGCGGAATTTATAGAATTAGCAATAAACCCTGGTAATGTTGATTTTAGTATTAGTTCTGTGATGATGGAGCATCAACTTTTGGACCAACCAGATATTGACGGATTACGGTTGTCCATAACAGTCACTTTAAACATGTGACTGACTCTGTATAACCATTTTTTCCTTACTCTTTTGATTTGTGTTCATCCTATCTAAAAGATAAAAAAACATGAGTTCATTGTTTTAACAAGATTTTTCACGATAAAATACATGAGTCCTTTAAACATTTTTAGTATAGTATTCTTATTTGTTTTAGTCCCTTATCTGTGTTTCTGTTACAGATGCCTACTCAAAAAGTGTGCCAGACTTGCAAACACAAAATAGGAGTAGCCAGCAGGAAATGCAGGCAATGTGGTGCCAACGAACCCTAAACTATCCAAGCAAAAGGAAAAGGCTGCACAGGAGTGGAAGGCCACGCAACAAAAAAAACACAGTGTCAACAACGTTTATGACTCAACAAATCTACTGGTACGTTTTTTTTTCTTGCAGATGTCAGTTGTCATAAAATAGTGTGTAAATAATCCCTGATCTCTATCTTTTTATACAAATTGTTATATTACTTAATTGATGTATACTTTCCAACAGTCGCCCTGATTTACTTTTTTAAAAGAATCCAAATTTCTTAATTAAGTTTATGGGAGAAGTACAGACTAGTGCATGATTACTGCACTTCATGAGATATGTTAAGCAAAATTGTTGTCACCGTTGTATTTAAATCTGTAAAGGCATAACACATTTTTTCAAACTGATGTTAGATAGTGTTTGTACTTGCAGGCGCCCAGTTTTAGTAAAACATTATTTCTTAACCAGAAGTAACATAGTTCAGGCCAGTGGCGATTCCTAGAATCAGAGCTTCAACATACATTTTTTTCTAATTATATCTTACAAAAGAAACTGCATTTTGGTGTTTTATATTTTATTTTGTACCTTCATGGTATGGCAAAAATAGAATTATGTGACTATGGTTTCCAAAAGTAAAATAAATGAAATATCATACACATTTTGAATAAATGGTAAAACCAAGAATGTCACAGAATCAAATGTAAAGATCTAAATAATAAAATTTAAAATAAATAAAGATACAAAATGTTTGGGCTGAATATAGATAGATTAACATTGGCTCAACTCTGCCAAAAACCAGCCAATATTAATACAGTATAGTACTTGAAAGACAATCAAGTCCTGGAAAGAGTTTGTATTAATAAAGAGGCCCTTAAAAGCACTTTAATTTAGCTTACCAGAGTCTCTGACTTTGAGCCTTGTTCGACCAGTCATTTCAAAATTCACCTGTAACACCAGCTTTATATCTGAAGTGCTTTAGTCATCAATATTTTTGAGTTAATGCAGAACTTTGAACCTGAAATGACAGGTTATAGCTCGCTGACATATTTCAAAGCTAAATGTAGCTTATTCAGATATCTGAATGTGAGAGTTAAATAGACCCATATAAAAATAACCATGCCCATGTAAGAAAAACTCAAAAAGTGAACCTGAGCTTTTTTTCATGGTGTTTTTTAGGGGCTCCCCTAAAATGGGTCTAAAATCACACCTGGTTAATTGTGGGGTGCCTTCCTCAATGTGCACACATATCACATCAGTGCATTTTTCACTTATGCAAAAATAAATGGAGTTGTAATAGCTTTAGGTGTGTGAAAATGTTTAGAGCTGTTATGTACACAATATTTTTTTTTTTTTTGTGTCCATTGTGTTCCAGCTCCACAAATGCAAACTTCTTGAGAGGCATCCCATCCTCCTTCTTGCCAAGAGAGGCACAAATGGTTTTGCGGCCGATTGCCTCTGTCCATGGCAAAGTGAGACAGAAGATGGTAACAATGCACTTGTTACCATAAAGAGGATTTACGAAAGCCTTCTTAATGGTAAAGTATAAAAATCTGCATGCTATATTTTAAGCCAAAAGTCATTCAGCAATTTATCTGTTAAACATTTTTGTAAATTAATTGCTCAGTCATTTTGTTTTAAATGTAAAAAAAATAAATGTGAATCACTGTTTACCAAGTAGTACAAATATGTCGTCATGTCTTGTTTTGTCAGTTAAAGGTCCCATGTCATGCTTTTCTGGTTATCACCCGTCCCCTTGTGTGTTATGAAGCTTTTTCTGCATGTAAACGGTCTGCAAAGTCACAAACCCTCAAAGTACACCCTGTAGCGAGTAAAACTCTAACACAGAAAAGACCTGTCTATGCTGCCCCAGAACGCCTCGTTGGAGATTTCTCTTTTTCCATTTTTTTCATCGTGAGTATAGTTATGTAACGGGCATAGTAACGTACCCGCTCGCTCGCGCACACACACACACACACACACACACACACACACACACACACACACACACACACACACACACACACCCTTATCTTTTCTCAGCCGCGGCTCCGCGGATCTCCTCACACACACACACTCACAGTCTGGCTGTTTAGGACAGAGAGTGAATACATACTATACAGAGATGCTGTATGAGAAACCAATGTGAGTTTGGAACATTGAACAATGTAAATCTATTCTAGTAGACCTCAACAATGGTATTATGATCAGTAGAAATGGCCATGACATGGGACCTTTAACTAGAAGGAAAATACAAAGAAATTGTTCACATGTGAGAATCTAATTATGACATGTTTTTACTGAAAGGATTACACAAAACGATAATCAATTATAGAAACAGCTGGTCAATCATTTTAAAGTTGACAATAAATCAACTAATAACCACCCTTACTTATATACTGATAACAATACTAATAATAACATTACGTTTTGTGGGACTATGTTTTTCGTAAAAGCTTAGCAGCACAACTATTGGTGGATTGCTGCACTGGTTTTCTCATCCTAACATTGAAGTCTTAAATGCTTGATTCATAAAAAACAATCAATATTTGTAGTTTCATTTTTAGCTGTAATTACTCAGATTATAAATGTATATGGAGGATTATACTTGGTAATTTATTCACCATGCCTCTACTTTTTTTTCTTCTCAAAAGTGACTTTGGCAGTTGAACCTGAGGGTCCTTCAACGACACAGGCAGAAATGGCAGCAGACCCAGGATCAGATTCCTTGTCTGTACTTCTCTCCTCCGGCCTGACTCCTCTCTCCTCCTGCCTTACTCCTCCTCTCTTCTCCAGCCTGACTCCTCCTGTGTCCTCAGTGTCTTCCTCACAGAAAAGAAGACCAACAAGGAATAAAGTGGCAATTAATGGTATGTGCGGGTTAATTAGTAATTATCTTATTTACATAGACTGAAAGTTTGATTTTGCACATTGAATTAGTTAAAGAGAGAGAAAACAATCATCGGTACAATTAGAATACGCCACCTTTTGTTTTGTTTAAGACTTTGCAGTATCAAAAGTCTCAGTGCCATTTTGAACAGTTTAATTGAGCACAATGTGATGTTAGGCAATGTTTAGGAGGCTATTGCTGAACTTCAACTTATTACCATCTTTTAATTCCTTGCAGAATGTCCCATTCATCAAGGGTCAGACACTTTCCCCTACAAAAAACTACTGAGGGAACGAATCAGGGAGGTTTGTTTAGAAAATATTTTAAAATAAGAAATAAACAATGAAAATAATGCTTCCGTGGAACCAAGTCTTATCTTATCTTATTGGATTTTCGTATACTTTGTTTAAAAGGAGTGTTTCAGTCTTAAGCATGACTGCTAATGTAAATATTGAAATTACAGTAACAATAATTTATTATTAATTTAAGGTTGAGGTACTTGTGTAATGCTTCATGTCACATTAATGCATCATGTCCAGCCATTTATTTGTATATTACATTTTTTCTTGTAATCATTTGTAGGTGAATTCCTATTCTTGGCAGTGAAAATATATTTTTAAATAATAATAGTATTCCAAAATATTAAACTGATGGGGAAAATGCTATTGACTATGTTACAGTCCTTCATATGTTTGAGTTAATCGTACCTACTATTATTTCAAATTATCATTTGATTTCACTGGACTTTTCGTATTTACATGTATGACATTTGAAAAAAAATTAAGTTTACCTAAAATCTGTGTTTCTTTACTCAGGGCCATACCGAGGTGTTGGTGCAGTTTCAGTCTTGCTCTGGATGGTATGTATCTAATCTGAAGTTTCCTTCAGTGTAGCTGATGGGGCTGGCAGAACAGGGGCCAGAAAGTAGTCTTACCAACCAACTTCATCAACCCTGAGATCACTAACTTAAACATTTTGGGTTCCTCAGCAGTAAATTCAATTTGGTTGATCACATGGGGGTGGGGAGCCATGTCATCAATGGCTCTATCAGACAGTGATTGCGCCATAAAGTAAGACATCCAAGTTCTCTGCCCTTCGTCATTCAGACATCGCAGGTCTCCCTTGAAAAAGAGATCTATGATCTCAATGGGACCAATCTGGTTAAATAAAGGTTTGAAATGAAATGAAAATCGTGCCCTAGAAACGCTATCTGGTTGTAACACATAAGCAGGGAAGTAGCCTACATTGGAATAGAAATTAAAATACAATATACAACTGAGTTTATCCTTGATCAATATCCATAAAGGTTAAATGATTGATATGTGAGGCTGGATGGTATTTGATCTCTTTTGTAATTAATTACTTGTTACATTTGTTCTTAACAATTATACTATAAGTATAGTTAGTAGTAAGTAGTATTATTTCTGTGTGCTGTCTTGGAGTGCTGTCCAGAAGGAGGACTCGTCGGCGAGCGTCTGGTGGCCGGGCTTGCCACGGAGCCCGGCCGGGCACAGCCCGAAAAGGCGACGTGGGCAACACCTCCGCTTCTCCGTCCCGCGAGCCCACCACCTACGGGAAACAGCGATGGGGTCGGGTGCGCTGCCAGAAGGGTGGCAGTGAAGGCAGAGGGTCTCGACGGACCAGACCCGGGCGACAGAAGCTGGCTTTGGGGACGTGGAACGTCACCTCTCTGGGGGGGGAAGGAGTCGGAGCTTGTGCGGGAGGTGGAGCGTTACCAGTTGGATCTGGTTGGGCTCACCTCTATGCACAGCGTCGGCTCTGGAACCTTACTTCTGGATAGGGGTTGGACTCTATTCTTCTCCGGAGTTGCTCAAGGTGTGAGGCGCCGGGCGGGTGTGGGGATACTCACAAGTCCCCGGTTGGGTGCTTCGTTGTTGGAGTCTACCCCAGTGGACGAGAGGGTTGCCTCCCTACGCCTGCGGGCTATGGGGGGGAAAACTCTGACTGTTGTGTGTGCTTATGCACCCAACAGCAGTTCAGAGTATACGGCCTTCTTGGAGACCCTGGAAAGAGTCCTGTATGGGGCTCCTGAAGGGGACTCTTTAATCTTGCTGGGAGACTTCAATGCACATGTGGGCAATGATGGAGACACTTGGAGGGGAGTGATTGGGAGGAACGGCCCCCCTGATCTGAACCGAAGTGGTGGTTTGTTACTGGACTTCTGTGCTAGTCATGGATTGGCCATAACAAACACCATGTTCGAACATAAGGATGCTCATAAGTGTACGTGGTACCAGAGCACCCTAGGCAGAAGGTCCATGATCGATTTCGTTATCGTATCATCGGACCTGAGGCCGTATGTTTTGGACACTCGGGTAAAGAGAGGGGCGGAGTTGTCAACTGATCACCATCTGGTGGTTAGTTGGGTCGAGTGGCGGGGGAAGCCTCTGGATAGACCTGGTAATCCCAAACGTGTAGTTCGGGTGAACTGGGAACGTCTGGAGGAGGCCCAAGTTCAGGAGGCCTTCAACTCAAACCTCCGGCGGAGCTTTTCGGGCATTCCTGTGGAGGTTGGGGACATTGAACCAGAGTGGTCGGTGTTCAAAGCCTCTATTGCCGAAGCCGCGGCGGGGAGCTGTGGTCTCAAGGTCCTAGGTGCCTTAAGGGGCGGTAACCCTCAAACCTCCTGGTGGACACCGGTGGTCAGGGAAGCCGTCCGACTGAAGAAGGAGGCCTTCAGGGATTTGTTATCCCGGGGGACTCCCGAGGCAGTTGCAAGGTACCGACAGGCCCGAAGGGCAGCAGCCTCAGCCGTGGCCGAGGCAAAGCAGCGGGTGTGGGAGAAGTTCGGAGAAGACATGGAAAAGGACTTTCGGGCGGCACCAAAGTTGTTCTGGAAAACTGTCCGACACCTCAGGAGGGGGAAGCAGGGAACCATCCAAGCTGTGTACAGTAAGGATGGGACGTTGTTGACCTCAACTGATGGAGTGTTAGGGCGTTGGAAGGAGCACTTTGAGGAACTCCTGAACCCGACAACTCCGCCCTCTATGTTCGAGGCAGAGCTGTAGTAAGACGGGGGATCGACACCAATCTCCCGGGGGGAGGTCACTGAGGTCGTCAAACAACTTCACAGTGGCAAAGCCCCGGGGGTGGATGAGATCCGCCCAGAAATGCTGAAGGCTCTGGGTGTTGAGGGACTGTCATGGTTGACACGTCTCATCAACGTTGCGTGGAAGTCGGAAACAGTACCGAAGGAGTGGCAGACCGGGGTGGTGGTTCCCCTTTTTAAAAAGGGGGATCAGAGGGTGTGTGCCAATTACAGAGGCATCACACTACTCAGCCTCCCCGGGAAAGTTTACTCTAAGGTACTCAAAAGGAGGGTCAGGCCGATTGTCGAACCTCAGATTGAGGAGGAACAATGCGGATTCCGTCCTGGTCGTGGAACGACGGATCAGCTTTTTACTCTCGCAAGGATCCTGGAGGGGGCCTGGGAGTACGCTTATCCAGTCTACATGTGTTTTGTAGACTTGGAGAAGGCGTATGACCGGGTTCCCAGGGAGTCACTGTGGGAGGTACTGCGGGAGTATGGGGTGAGGGGGTCTCTACTCAGGGCCATCCAATCTCTGTACTCCCAAAGCGAGAGCTGTGTCCGGGTCCTCGGCAGTAAATCGGACCCATTTCAGGTGAGGGTTGGCCTCCGCCAGGGCTGCGCTTTGTCACCAATCCTGTTTGTAATATACATGGATCGGATTTCGAGGCATAGTCGTGGGGGAGGGGGTCTGCAGTTCGGTGGACTAAGGATTGCACCACTGCTTTTTGCAGATGATGTGGTTCTGATGGCTTCATCGGTCTGCGACCTTCAGCACTCACTGGATCGGTTCGCAACCGAGTGTGAAGCGGCTGGGATGAGGATCAGCACCTCCAAATCTGAGGCCATGGTTCTCAGCAGGAAACCGATGGACTGTCCACTCCAAGTAGGGAATGAGTCCTTAACCCAAGTGAAGGAGTTCAAGTATCTCGGGGTCTTGTTCTCGAGTGAGGGAACAATGGAGCGTGAGATGGGTCGGAGAATCGGAGCAGCGGGAGCGGTACTGCAGTCGCTTTACCGCACCGTTGTGACGAAAAGGGAGCTGAGCCAGAAGGCAAAGCTCTCTGTCTACCGCGCCATTTTCTTTCCTACCCTCACATATGGTCATGAAGGATGGGTCATGACCGAAAGAACGAGATCGCGGGTACAAGCGGCCGAGATGGGTTTTCTCCGCAGGGTGGCTGGTGTCTCCCTTAGGGATAAGGTGAGAAGTTCAGTCATCCGGTAGGGACTCGGAGTTGAACCGCTCCTCCTTCGCGTCGAAAGGAGCCAGTTGAGGTGGTTCGGGCACCTAGTTAGGATGCCACCTGGGCGCCTCCCTAGGGAGGTGTTCCAGGCACGTCCAGCTGGGAAGAGACCAAGGGGTAGACCTAGAACCAGATGGAGGGATTATATCTCTTCGCTGGCCTGGGAGCGCCTTGGGATCCCCCAGTCAGAGCTGGTTGATGTGGCCAGGGAAAAGAAAGTTTGGGGCTCTCTGCTGGAACTGCTACCTCCGCGACCCGACCACGGATAAGCGGGAGAAGATGGATGGATGGATGGATGGTCTTGGAGGCAGTTGTCTAAGTTTAGTGCTGTATGTCTGGGCATTGATAAGACAGCAAATTCAAAGAATTGGTCAAATTAAGCATTGACTTTGAAATTAAAAATGTACCTTGTATTATATATGATGTATGTGTTATATATAAATATATATATTATACTGAACTTTCATCATGATATTTTTAAGTAACTTAGTATATCTTCTCATTTGAAATAGCATTGTCAACATACTGTAGAACTACATATTCCAAACAGTTGAAAAAAAGTAATACTTTTTGCTGTGTTTCTGTTTTACAGTGGGGCGAAGTGGAAAAATTCCTGGGGGCCAAAGGAAAACTTTCCTAGTTAAATATGCCTGACTTTTTTTTTTCTACATTGGAGTAATAAAATACATATAAAAAAAACATCTTTGTAAGTGTCGTGCCTATTTGTGTTCTTATGTTATCCGTGAACTGAAGCCAAGACAAATACAAATATATGTTTTAAGTGTATCCATACAAACTCATTCTCTAAAACTGTCATGTTTGGTCTGTTGAATGACACCCATGAGGAAAAAGGTCCTATACATTATATCACATCGGCAGGGCTGTGATGTGATGAGGCCCTCGAACGTCGACGGGAGGTGGTGGTGGTGTGTAAACCCTGGACACACCATGGAACGCAGCCCACACATGGCAGACAAACCCAAACACTTCTGGAACACGCCACCTCCAGACACATTAACATGCACTCCCCTAACTTTCCCCTAATCTGACATTGTATTTCATTCCATAACATCTTATCAACAGAGAAAATTAAGGGTAATCAAATAATAAAACATGTCACTCATATCACTTTCTTTCTTACTGTACTTGTCATTTTTATATCCTATATATTCAAGCTGCACTTCAACTTCAATTCTTGGCGTGATAATACAAAACAATATTCACATTTATTTTTGGATTATGTCTATGAGGGGCCGTTAGGGACATTATTCAGAAATACTGTTCACACATGTGAAACACAAACTGAAACCAAAATCATTTACAAGCATGTACAAATCTCTCATATGCGATGGAAACTTCTGAAGCAATGGAAACTGGACTCAGAGAGACACGAGGAAAGCAGGAACTTTGATGGCAAACACTGATGGTTTATTCACAAGATAGCAAAATCAATAGCAAAAACAGAATTAACTGTCATTAGCAAACCACCACCAAGTAGTTTTGTTTTACATATATTTTAAGGATAATAATAGCAATGGAATTATGTGTCTATGACACTTATAACACTGATTTGAAAAACATACAGAAACAATTAATTCACTGCCCTTAATAAAGGATTTAAATATACATTTCAGGTGTGCTGTTTTGTTAAGTAATTGATATTGAATATGGAATAAAGGTTTGGACAAGACCTGGTGTAACAATAATCAAAAAGGACATTAAAAGAGCTCCAGATGTTAATTATCTGTTTTTGCCAAAATAAAGTACACAAAGTTGATTCTAGACTCTTTAAACACTAAGGTGATTGTATTCTTGTAAAAGTAACAATAACAAGCTCCATTTTCTATTTCCAGTCCGATTCATATTCATATGCAATGTGTTTGGTTATATGCAAACTCAGTAATATCCATTGTGATACAGTTATAAGGCCTTCACATGAGACTGTCACGTGTTCTCAGAGTCATCATCATCATCATGTTATATCTGCTGCTGCTGCTGCTGCTGGCAGCTGGAAGTGAGTCAACACTTATTATACTGCTGTTTAACAGGATAATCTGTCATATAACATTTTTTTTATTTGTACAGGTGTGAAGTGTGAACAGTTGACACAGCCAGCCTCTGTGACTGTGCAGCCAGGTCAACGTCTGACCATCACCTGTCAGGTCTCTTATTCTGTTAGTTAATAATAATAATACAATTCAATAACGTGCTTTAACCACTAGGTGTCCCTTTCTATCAGCTGTGCACCGTTATGGTGTAAATACAGCCTGTCTAAACCATCGCATCACCGAGCTGAGGATCTTGCCTACGTCTGTTTCCGGTATTGTTTTTGACAGATGTATTTTGTTATATACACATTCCTTCACATTTAAATTTAAATTTACATTAAAGTATTTCGTGAGGCCTTCTAAAATGTTTTTAAATATAACTACGGTTCGAGTTGAAGAGTTTGTAAATTAACATGAACCGAAGCTGTTGCCTGGTAACGCAATCGCACAACGTCACGTCCGTTAATTCCACATCCACAGATCCACACACATAGATTAACATCGATTTAATAAAGTAATGTAGCCTTTGTTTCTGCTAAAAGAGTTGTCGACCAGCTGGGGCAACAAGAAAATCGGCGAAATCAAGTGTGACTATTAAAAATTAAATCATGGACATCCAGTTGGACGAACATGTGAGGGCTGCGTTGTGTCGTTCTCCCACGACTTTACTTTCTACATTTAATTTAAAACCACCGAAGTTGAGTTAAACCCGTATTGTGTGAACATAATTTGGAATATAGATCAGAAAAAGCCGATGTGATGCCGAAATCTGCAGGAATGACGAAACAGGCAAAAAAGACCGAAACTGCTGTCTCAGACATGGCTAGCATAATTAGCCTGCTTGAAGAGCACAGAGCTAGCTCAGAGCTAGCACAGAGGGAGTACAGAGCTGGCATTTCAGCTGACTTCAAAGCTGCCTTTGCGGTACTGGAGGCAAAGCTGAAACAAACGCAGACCACAGTAGCAGAACATGGGGAACACATAGGCTCTCTTGAGACCAATGCCAATCTGCAAGATCAGCGACTCCGTATACTCCAGGAGAAGTGTGCGGTATTAGCAGATAGCAATGCTAAGCTGGCTGCGAAGACCGCAAATCTGGAAGGTCGGAGCCGCAGAAATAACATTAGAATCATTGGACTTCCTGAGTCTATTGAGGGACCCCGGCCTACAACCTTCTTTTCTGAACTTTTGGTCGAGCTGCTAGGCAATGAAACTCTCCAATCCCCTCCCAAGCTGGACCGTGCACACAGAGCGCCGGCTGCTAGGCCGCAGACAGGGGCGAGACCGCGACCGAAATGAAATACCGAAACATCATGTCAAAGCTGTACAACCTAGGCCTCAGACCGGCTCTTCTGTTCCCTGCTCGCCTGCAGATCACACTAGGAAACGGGGCTAAGAAAAGGTTCCCCTCGCCCCTGGAGGCTGTAGCCTTTGCAGCTGGCTATGAACGCGAGCCGGCTAACTAACCACTGATGTTGTGCTAGGCTAGTGGTGGCTGAGCTAGGCTAGGATAAACCACGCTAGCGCTGCATTGATGGTGGACTGGGTATGTTACAACCGTTATGTTTGGACAAAATTGATTGTATAATCTAACGTTACCTAGCCATGACAGCGCACAATGCGACATGTGGTCTACATGTATTTTTTGTATGATTACATTTTTGTATTTAGATTATATACCCGGGGTGTTTTTTGCAGTTTTTCTAATGTCCTTGTTAACTCGTGCTGTTCACAATTGTTTCTGGGCACTTTACAGCCGTCGTTCTGTTGGGACGTAATTTCTTTTATAACTAACGTTGCTCGGCCATGACAGCACACGATGTAAAATGTTTACATCTATTTTTATTTTATTTTATTGTTTTCATTTTTGTATTTACACTCTATACCCGGGATATTCTTGCACTTTTGCAATGTTCTTGTTAACATTTGCTGTTCACATTTGTTACACTTACTAAGGAGGTTGTATTTGCATGATGTGGGTACTGAGACACCTTGAAGAAGGAGAGATGATTCAGGTAGGGAAGTTATTGCCAATTTCATTGGCAGATGGAGGGAGGGGGTGGGGAGGGAGGGGGGCTAGGGCATGGGAGGAGGTGGGAGGGAGAGGGTGGGGCATTTATTTTGATGGGGCTATAGGTTTCCATTTGTTTGACGCAGCTGTTTATTTTACATTCTGTTTTGTCATCTTTATGTACACTGTTCTCTCCATTTTTTGTTGTGGATGTTCTAGGGCTGTTCTTACACCTTCGATGCTGTACGCGGTGTCATGGCTAATGTAACTGCTACAGGGACTGGTGGTGGACAGGCGGTCAGGATACTCTCTTTGAACACTGGTGGGTTGAATGCTTCGGTGAAATGCACAAAGATTATGACACATCTTAAAAACCTGAAGGCGGATATAATGTTTATACAAGAGACACATCTATGTAAATCTGATCAGCCAAAGCTGAATAGGCCGTGGATTGGACAAATGTTTCATTCACAATTTAACCTAAAGACAAGGGGCACAGCCATTTTAGTTCGGAAAAAAGTTAATTTCACCCTTACTAATACAATTTTAGATCCAAATGGAAGTTATGTCATCATTTCTGGTACACTCTATCAGAAGCTGGTCATCTTAGTTTCTGTGTATGCTCCCAATTGGGATGATCATAATTTTGTGAAGTCGCTATTCTCCACCATCCCCGATTTGAATTCCCACCTATTGATACTGGGAGGAGATATGAATTGTGTTATAGACCCAGCACTAGACAGATCTAGTTCCAGAACTGTGGCGCCCTCTAAAACGGCACAAACTCTCTCTGCTTTTATGGACCATTATGGCTACGTCGACCCGTGGAGATTTTTACATCCCTCGGCTAGGCAATACTCTTTCTTTTCCCATGCACATGGTTCATACTCTCGCATAGATTATTTTATTGTTGATAAAACATTTATTTTGTCGATTGTCTCTGTTCAGTACTCACCGATAACTGTATCAGATCATTCAACTGTGACCCTGGACCTTCACTTTGATCATAAGCCTGAGGAATTTAGATTCTGGCGTCTTGACCCTCTTTTACTTTCTGATGCAGCCTTTTGTGAGTGTATTTCGGAATCAATTGCATTCTTCTGTGAGACCAACCAAAATGAAGAGACCTCTGCGTCACTACTCTGGGAAACCCTTAAAGCTTTTCTTAGGGGTAAGATCATCTCGCATATGTCTCATGTTAATAAACTTCGTAGAGCACGCCAAAGAGAACTGGAAGAATCTATCATTAATCTAGACAACCAACTATTTTCCACTCAATCACCTGATCTATTTAAAGAACGGATGGGGCTCCAAACAGAACTTGAACTTCTCCTAACAAGAGAGGCTGAACAACGACTCCTACATTCACGAGGGTCTATATATGAACATGGTGATAAAGCTGGCCATCTCCTGGCCCACCAACTAAAGGCTAGGGTTGCCTCGAACCAAATCACCCAGATTCGGGACGGGTTGGGCTCTCTCACTTCTGACCCGGGAGAGATTAATAACATCTTTAAAACCTACTACTCTCGTCTCTACACGTCTGAATCCCCTGATAACGAAGATCAGCTACATACATTTTTGGATAAATTAGATATGCCCAAGATTTCGACTAACGACCAACAGACAATAGATGCCAAACTGCAGCTCGCTGAGATTAAAGAGGCAATATAGGCCATGAACAGTGGCAAATCACCGGGACCTGACGGATACCCGGTAGAATTCTACAAAAGATTCTCAAATCAACTGTCCCCATTATTATTAGATATGTTTAATTCGTCGTACGACCAAGGCTCACTGCCGCCCACTCTTATGCAAGCCTCTATCCCTCTGATCTTTAAGAAGGGCAAGGAACGGTGAGCTGCGCACATATCGCCCAATCTCACTCCTTTCTGTAGATGTGAAAATACTTGCGAAGATTTTTGCTCGCCGGTTGGAATCTATTATACCCTCCATCATTTTGGAAGATCAGACAGGATTCATAAGAGGGAGGCACTCCTTCACAAATGTCCGAAGACTTCTCAGCGTGATCCACAGCCCGCCTTCTCCTGCTGAACCGGAGGTTGTCATATCTCTTGATGCTGAGAAGGCCTTCAACAGGGTTGAGTGGGCCTATCTGTTTTCTGTCCTTCAACGGCTGGGGTTTGGTTCAGGCCTCATCTCCTGGGTTAGACTTCTGTACTCTTCTCCTCACTCCTCTGTATGTACGAACACTCAGCGCTCCAAATTCTTCCCTCTTTTCCGCGGGACGCGTCAGGGGTGTCCGCTCTCCCCACTACTATTTGCAATTGCTATCGAGCCATTGTCGATTGCTCTAAAAGCAGAGAGAGGAATTAAGGGGATTCAGAGAGGGGATATCGAACACAGGGTCTCATTATATGCTGACGACCTTCTTCTGTATGTGCACGATCCTATACAGATGTAGCGATTCATTTCAGACAGTTTGAAACGTGAGGGCCGTGATTGGTACGTGATCTGCCCTCGCTCAAGGGAAAACCTCCAGCTTGACTTGAGACCACCCCCGTGATAGATAAATGTAATTATAATGAAGCCAGCTGCAATGGATCATTGATCCACCAGGGGGTGCAGTGGGGTTCCACACTGGAGCTCATGTGAAATAAAGTGAGATACAGTATGCTGGATGTACAGCGGAACTTTGTTAAGATCCATATGTCACGGATATCATACTCTGTGCTAAATAAGAGACATGTAATCATTTACAAAACATCACCATTTTGTTATTTAACAAAATAATGTTGTCTAGTCGAAAAAAACGAACGGGAGGAAATGCAGCCCGGTTCTCGATTTGTAATCCTAATTTAATCATCATCTTCACCACGATCATTTATGTTTATGTTCGCCGAATTGACATGAAATCACTGACACATATGAATATACTGTATTCAACTTCCTTAAAACGTTATTAACGTGCCTAAACTCAGTAATTCACTAAAAATATTTATATTTCAATGGAGCCTCGTCGGCAGATCAGGATCCCAAAGTGTAGCGGAGGGATCCTCATCTGCATGACGGGTGCTATTTTCCCCATAAGGAACAAGTCGCTGCAAATTATCCCGCTTATTACATGGCCACATTCTCAACAAAGTAACGACATGACTCCCAGTATTAATTGAAATGCTTTTATGGATTTAGAAAATGTTTTTATTGATTTAAAAAATAGTTGTATGTATTGATTTAACTTGACATGCATCCGCTAAGAAAAATACTAATAGTCCGTTGTTACCGTTTTTTAAACAGTCTGAATGAAACGGCAGCTCTCAGCTGTGTATTTCTACAACTAAAAGCCCATCAACCACAGCTCTCTCCCCCCCACTCCCCCCCTGATCTTTCTTCTCCAGCAGCTAAATTAACTGCAGGTTACTCTGAGTGACCATAGACTGTATGTGAAAAGTTTACAGTTAGTGACGTAACAACACCACAAAAGCTGGTGGGTTGAAAGCAACACGGGAGGTAAAAATAACTAGAATAATTGTGATTTATTTATTGTGGCTTTTATCTTTTTAGGTATAACATGTTATGTAATTCAGGCTTATAGTTCAACCTTCTATAAAAGCCTCCAACAATGACAATATTCATAGTAATTTAATAAATCCTTCCAACACACATTGTAAAAAATAGCCTACTGTAATTTAAGAAATCATTCCGATATGTACATCTTCTGATGTAAAAACAATAACATTATAAATAGTAACATAGCTGAACATGGTATTGCACATTTAGCTTTGAGTGTTACTGACCTGAGATGTTTTTATTACATGAATGAAGGTGACTGAGGCTTTTTAACATACAGGGATGCAAACTCATCAGGTATGAAAAAGGTGACAAGGATCCGAGCCCCCGGCTCCCCCACCCCACGGAATGACAGAGGATTTTAGCAGTCAGAACAACTAAAGCAGCAGTGTTAATAATAACAGAAGCGCCAAAGAGTCACATCTAATAGAAATATATAAAAGCATTTATTTTAAATTGTGTAGCAGTCAGTTTATAATTTTGGCTGCACTGTTGAGCATTTTGAAAATGTATTTTCATGCCTCTGCACAAGGCTTAGTCTTTCTATCTTTATAGCCACATGGTGTAAAGTAACTAAGTTCATAAACTCAACAAGTAGGCTACTATACTTGGGCACAATTTTGAGATACTTGTACTTTATTTAAATAT
The DNA here is from genome assembly GCF_949606895.1 of Notothenia rossii. Classification (NCBI taxonomy): domain Eukaryota; kingdom Metazoa; phylum Chordata; class Actinopteri; order Perciformes; family Nototheniidae; genus Notothenia; species Notothenia rossii. The sequence continues at coordinate 43,670,437 of NC_136904.1, forward strand.
TTCAATGTTGTGTTACTTTGTTCTTCTACTACAGTTCAGAGGTACATGGTGTACTTCTACTCCCCTACATGTATTTAATCCCTTTAGTTACTTTACAGATGTGGATGAATGATGTGAAATATAATCAAGTGTTAAATCAGACTTTAGTTCCACCTGGAGTAAATCCACAAGCTACCCTGCAGTATAGAAAGTCATTCAAACTAGCTGCACCTTTACCAGCTTTGAGAACACTTTCACGATCAATCATTATAAAACATATCATATACAGATGTAGCACTTCATTTCAGACTCCAGCTTACAGCTTCCTTTCTACGACCTGCCAAAGACCAGTATAGAGGAATGTTAAGCCCTCCCACTATTTTCCAAGAGGGCGTTGCCAGATTTTCAATTTCAGGTTTTAACCAGGAGATGGCGCTTCATTCACAAATACAGAAAGACAAGTTTCATGGACTTTCAGTTGTGTTTTGAATAGCATTTGAACACATCAATATTTTAGATCAACTAAAGTATATCTAATCTTGTAATTCAATAATATATAGTCTTTATATATTAAATAATCATAATTATAATGTAAATGTTTACATTAAACTTCTTTATTTGTTATGCTCATACTTTAACCTTTACAATCGTTTGCTTTAATATGCAGTATATTTTTTGTATATTTTTGTGTTTGCTTCCTCCTGCTCCCTTTCGGACACATACTGTATGATTTATTATTATTATTAATATGAAGATACTATTAAGATAAGATAAGATGTTACTTTATTGATTGAACATTTTAGTTTAGAATGTGCTGTCCCACGGTAATTCAGAAGGCTCACAGGTCACATTCCGACCATTATTTAAAACAATAGGTGCTTTCACACCGTCTACAGTTTGATTTGTATAGAGGGACCTCTGTGAGTTTTCGAATTACCCATTTGCTTTCGGGGAGCCCTATTTTTCAGAGCACATCCTGCTAAATATGTCACACGCACGCTCTGTTGACTGGCGCAGCAGCGCGGATGCGATCAATTGCTATAAAAACACTCTTCTACTAATGAAGACGGTGTCACTATGCCGGCGGATGTGGCCGTTGTTGAAGCCTCTTCAGGCTCCGCATCGGCAGGCCTCTCCCTCGGTGTGGAGCTGTTAAGCTCGACCCTAACGCCGCTTACAGCCGGCCAACTAAAAGTTTTTTTCCGTTCACGTTGTCATTTTTAGACTCCTTCGCTTCTTTGCTTGTGAATCCAAAAGCTGTGACGCTTGGCTGTTTTCGTTTTGCCATATTTTTTATTACAAAGCCAGAGTTAAAAAAATATCAATATGAACATTTCAAATACCGCGCCGGCATCACCGCCATAGCCATAGCAACGCAAGTAAGAATGCAGCGCCGCCACGTACAGATGGCAACACCCAGACATATTCACAAATATAAAACAAATATTCAGAAACTGTAATGAACAATAACTATTATTTATTTCAAGAACTGTTATTTACAGAAACTCAACATTTCTAATCTGTGTGACACAAATATGCACGATTGTTTTGGGCTCCCTCTATTTATCCCAAAGTCAGCCTTCAGGGGAGCTCCCTCCCTCTTCGGGGGAGCCAAGCTCCTCCTAGCTCCTCCCCATTTCGAACATTGTCTGTGGCTGAATGGCCAGCGATTAGGTGCGGCACATTTATCTTAGGTGATCAGAGCTAACTGCCTGCCGTCAGATTTCATTTAAAAAACAGATCTGATTTTAAGACTATTTCTGCTCTCATAAAGAATGATAAGAATAAGAATAATGCGTATTGAACTGGTTTCATTCATTAGTGAGTTTATTTAACACTAGAACCGCCAATCGGGTCAATTTGTGTGATGTGTGTTGTGTGTGTGCAATGTAACGTTTTTTCAATAAAATATTAATGTCTCCCAGTCCGTGACTTTTCCTGAAAGTGTGTTATGTAGCACCCTATGTTGTTAAAAATTGCATTCTAATAGCGGGATTTGACAGGTTTAGGTAGGCCTATACAAAAACCTCTGGCGGTTCTAGTGTTAAGGTAATTAGGTACAATAGAAGCCCTTTTTTATCAGTAACGAATTTAGCAGTTGAACATAAAAGTCAACTAACTGAGGGTCACTTGTAATGACAGTGTTGTGTCTAACTGTAAGCTTGTCACTCAGAGTAACCTACCGTTAATTTAGCTGCTGGAGAAGAAAGATCAAGGGGGGAGGGGGGGAGAGAGCTGTGGTTGATGGGCCATTAGTTGTGTAAATACACAGCTGAAAGCTGCCGTTACATTCAGACTGTTTAAAAAACGGTAACAACGGACTATTTTTCTTAGCGGATGCATGTCAATTTAAATCAATACATACAACTATTTTTTAAATCAATACATACAACTATTTTTTAAATCAATAAAAACATTTTCTAAATCCATAAAAGCATTTAAATTAATATTGGGAGTCATGTCGTTACTTTGTTGAGCATGTGGCCGTGTAATAAGCGGGATAATTTGCAGCGACTTGTTCCTTATGGGGAAAATAACACCCGTCATGTGTGTGTAGAGGTGTGTGTGGTTAAAACACTTTCATGAAGTGAAGGAATTTCCTTCTATAAAACAGCTGTGGGCAGCAGTGAGTGTCACGGACATTAATTAATAGATCAAGGCAGACTGGTGCACACACTCTCCTGTCCTGCCAGGCGACACGCCCGTTCTAAGCCGTGTCCCTCACTCCTCACATCCCAAGCATCCCCAAAAAGTGTATTAAGTTGTTACATCTCAGATGTTATGTTTCGGTTGTGCTCTGTCTATGTTCAGTGATGCAAACTTGTCACCTTTCGGCGAAATTCGCCGTTTTGAATCCAAAACAAGTCGTTTGTGTGATTCATGTAGATCTGCAATAAAAATATTTTTGGGGTATGGGGGGGTCTGGGACCCGGCGTAATCTGCGGCCGTGAGCTGTTATGTGCCATCATGACACGCATGCTGTTCTTCTTTTATATATTATAATGAAGTACGAGCTGTGTGCTCGAGTCTTCCTGCCTGTCGGCTCTCCTCATGGATGTATAATAAGGCTCTGCTGCTCCGAGATGATGGTCTAGCTTCAGCAGCTACATTACCTACGGGTGCGTTCGTTAATATTAACTGTGCGTCCGGAGTCACTGTGGCACAGACTGGACCGCTGGTGAACAGCTGTTAGAACGGGCCGTTCAGGTGTTCAGAGCAGAGCTCCCTGTCGGAGCGGCAGAGCGTGATGTGAACTGAAAAGTTTTTCTGTGGCAATATTATTTAAGGAATCGTTGAGCTAGCTAGCTAGCATACATTGTCACTATCTGCTAACGTTAGCTTTAGCCTTCTATTTCTAATAGTTGTTTTTATAGGCTATAAACAGAGGTGGTATAAGTATATATATATTGTACTTGAGTAAAAGTAGAAGTACTCAGATCTTGTACTTGAGTAAAAGTAGAAGTACTCAGGTCTTGTACTTGAGTAAAAGTAGAAGCACTCAGGTCTTGTACTTGAGTAAAGGTAGAAGCACACAGATCTTGTAATAGAGTAAAAGTAGAAGTACTCAGGTCTTGTACTTGAGCAAAAGTAGAAGTACTCAGATCTTGTACTTGAGTAAAAGTAATAGTCCCAGAGTGTAGGAATACTCTGTTACAGTAAAAGTACTGCATTCAAAATGTTCCTCAAGTAAAAGTAGAAAAGTATTATCATCAAAATATAGTGAAAGTAGCGACAGTAAAAGTAGTCATTGTGCAGATTGGTCCATTTCAGAATAATAGATATGATATGTTTTATAATGATTGATCATGAAAGTGTTCTCAAAGCTGGTCAAGGTGCAGCTAGTTTGAATGACTTTGTATACTGCAGGATAGCTTGTGGATTTACTCCAGGTGGAACTAAAGTCGGAATTAACACTTGATTATATTTCACATAATTCATCCACATCTGTAAAGTAACTAAAGGTATTAAATACATGGAGTGGAGGAAAAGTACAGCATGTACCTCTGAACTGTAGTGGGGTAGAAGAACAAAGTAGCAAAACATTGAAATACTTAAATAAAGTACAAGTATCTCAAAATTGTGCCCAAGTATAGTACTTGTTGAGTTTATGAACTTAGTTACTTTACACCATGTGACTATAAAGATAAAAAGACTTAAGCCTTGCACAGAGGCGTGAAAATACATTTTCAAAATGCTCAAGAGTGCTGCCAAAATTATAAACTGACTGCTACACAATTTAAAATAAATGCTTTTATATATTTATATTAGATGTGACTCTTTGGCGTTTCTGTTATTATTAACACTGCTGCTTTAGTTGTTCTGACTGCTAAAATCCTCTGTTATTCCGTGGGGTGGGGGAGCCGGGGGCTCGGATCCTTGTCACCTTTTTCATACCTGATGAGTTTGCATCCCTGTATGTTAAAAAGCCTCAGTCACCTTAATTCATGTAATAAAAACATCTCAGGTCAGTAACACTCAAAGCTAAATGTGCAATACCATGTTCAGCTATGTTACTTTTTATAATGTTATTGTTGTTACATCAGAAGATGTACATATTGGAATGATTTCTAAACTTACAGCTATTTTTTACAATGTGTGTTGGAAGGATTTATTAAATTACAATGAATATTGTCATTGTTGAAGGCTTTTAGAGAAGGGTGAACTATAAGCCAGAATTACATAACATTGTATACCTAAAAAGATAAAAGCCACAATAAATAAATCACAATTATTCTAGTTCTTTTTACCTCCCGTATTGCTTTCAACCCACCAGCTTTTATGGTGTTGTTACGTCACTAACTGTAAACTTGTCACATACAGTCTATGGTCACTCAGAGTAACCTACTGTTAATTTAGCTGCTGAAGAAGAAAGATCAGGGGGGGAGGGGGGGAGAGAGCTGTGGTTGATGGGCCATTAGTTGTGTAAATACTAGTGGTGGGCCGTTATCGGCGTTAACGTGCTGCGTTAACGTGAGACTCTTGTCGGCGATAAAAAAAAATATCGCCGTTAATCTATTCTCAAAGTTGGGTTGGGAGCTGGGTCTATATACTACGCAAGCTATGATGACTTTCACCTTGATAATTTAGCGCGGATGTATACCTAGCCGAATTGCACTGTAGGGGGCGAGATCGAGTCTTTGACCTGTGTTTCTTCTACTGTCTATGGATCTGACCCCGGTCAAATCAGCCACATTAAACGTGACATGCTAACATGGATACAGCAGGTATGAAGCCGCCGGGTTTGCTTCAGGGGAAATTTATTTTTAAGAAGCTTCACGATGGAAACCTCGACAAAAATAAGGTTGTTTGCACCTTGTGCAATGCGGAATTAGTTTACTGTAGGAGTTCATCCAGTCTCAAGTACCACCTAAACGCAAAGCATCCCTTAGCTAATGCGGAAGATGCCGGGCCAAGCACTGATGTAGCGCGGGGGAAGACTCGTCGTCAAACAACTATGTTTGAGTGCAACCGAGGCAAGCCCGTCAGCACAACTCTATCAGCCAAGCTAACTAGTCTCCTCGCTCAGTGGATTGCCACCAGCTGCAGGCCCATTAGCGTGGTTGAAGATGACGGGCTCGAGCTTGTTCTCCAGGCGGCCACAGGTGACCCATCTTACAAACTACCTGCGAGGCGAACTATCATGAGGAGAATACATGACCAGCACGCAGAAGAGAAAGCTACGAAAGTTGAGAAGATGGTAGAGGCGAGGTCTGTAGCACTGACTGGGGACCATTGGACGTCCGTTAACAACGACAACTACCTCGGCGTTACAGTACACCTCATCGATGCTAGCTGGGAACTTCACTCCTTCGCTTTAGGTATGCTACGTTATGTCATTTAAAATTACATAATTTAATTTCGTAGCCTTTTAATTACCACCACGTTATGTTTGCTTCTTGATAATTGCTAGTTGTTTACTACTAGTCGTGAAATTATTTTAATTTACTTTGTCTGTCCGTTAGGTGTGATGAAAACAGAGGAGCGTCACTTTGCAGAAGCGTGTGCAAGGCAGTTCCTCGACGTCGCTAATCAGTGGGGGATAACTGACAAAATAAGCACTATTGGAACAGATAGCGCTCCTAATATGGTGGCAGCAGGGAGGATACTTCCATTCGAGCACTTGCCCTATGTTGCGCATGTTGTACAGAGAGCTATTGTAATGTCACTTCGGGAAGGTGGTTTTGATGGTGCACTGGCCAAGTGCCGTAAAGTGGTCAGACATTTCAAACACAGTCCGGCCAACTCAGACGAGCTAAATGTCCAACAATCCTCCCTTGGACAAGTTAAGGAGTCACTCGTGCAAGATGTTCCAACACGTTGGAATTCCACTCTTGAGATGATAAAGCGCGTGAGGTGCAACAGAGACGCACTGCACACAACGCTGTCGCTGCAGAAGCACAACCTGGCCCTCCCAACAAATGCGGATTATGAGAAGTTGGCAAAGCTAGAGAAACTGCTGGAGCCATGCAGGTATGGTCTACAAAGATAGTGTGTTCATGAATTGGCATACAAGTTTTTAAATGTCACTTTGTATGTAAGAAACACCTGCCCTTAAATGTGTAATCTGAGTTAAATTAATCTGTCACTAATAATTTTTTGCTGTGTGTGTGTGTGTCTGTCTGTCTGTCTGTCTGTCTGTCTGTAGGTACATCACTGAGCTCCTTGGTGGAGATAAGTATGTATCCTGCTCTGTGGTTCTACCTGCCCTGTGCCACCTCCAGCACGCGATGAACATCTCAGATGATGATCCTGCCTATATTGTGCGATTCAAGGCTGCCTTCATCAAGGACCTCAACCAGCGGAGGGAGAAAATAAACCTGGAATGGCTTAAGGCAGCGGTCGGGAACCTATGGCTCGCGAGCCATATATGGCTCTTCCGGTGACGGCATATGGCTCCCAGACAATTTTGAGTTAAAAAAAAAAAAAAGATACTTGTGATATTTCTTAATAATACTGTGTAATTTTAAAGTAAACAGAAATTAGTTTTGAAGATAAATTTCACGGGTCACGGGTCACCCATGGGTCGGATCGGGAACCAATGGCTCGCGAGCATGTCCGGGTCATTGTAAAGGTGAAGAAATCAATTTTATCAGATAGCCAACTAGTTTATCCGCTTCAACCCTTGTAACGGAAAAGATGGCGAAAAGAAAAAAAGACGATGATTACCGTGCATTCCAGGCTGCGTGGACAGAGGAATTTGCATTTGTGGAGAGAGCAGGATCTGCGGTATGTCTAATATGCAATGATAAAATTGCATCGATGAAACGGTCAAATATAAAGCGGCACTTCGATACGCACCATGCTTCATTTGCATCGAAATATCCAGCGGGGGACAGCAGGAAAAGGGCATGCGAGGAGCTACAGCGGAGAGTGCAGACGAGTCAGCAGCAACTACGTGTGTGGACCAAGCAAGGTGACGGGAATTCCGCTAGCTTTGCGGGTGCTTTGGCGATAGTAAGGAATGGAAAGCCATTCACAGATGGCGAGTATGCCAAAACATTCATGCTTTATGTGGCCAATGAACTGTTTGATGACTTCCCAAATAAAGACAAGATAATCAAACGAATAAAAGACATGCCCCTGTCAGCAAGAACTGTGCACGATCGTAGCATCATGATGGCAAATCAAGTCGAGGAAACACAAATTAAGGACATAAACGCCGGGACATACTTTTCTCTCGCGTTAGATGAGTCAACAGACGTTAGCCATCTATCTCAGTGCAGTATAATTGCCAGGTATGCTGCAGGTGATACACTGCGTGAGGAAAGCTTGGCTGTTTTGCCAATGAAAGGGACAACAAGAGGAGAGGATTTATTCACGTCTTTTATGGAGTTTGCTAAAGAAAAAAAACTACCGATGGATAAACTTATTTCTCTCTGTACTGATGGTGCACCCTGTATGTTGGGGAAGAACAAAGGATTTGTAGCGCTTCTCCGCGAACAGGAAAAGAGAGCCATCCTAAGTTTTCATTGCATCCTGCACCAGGAGGCGCTTTGCGCTCAGACGTGTGGCCAGGAGCTTGGTGAGGTGATGTCGCTGGTCATTCGAGTGGTCAACTTTATTGTTGCCCGAGCTTTAAATGATCGCCAGTTTAAAGCTCTGTTAGAAGAAGTTGGGAATCATTATCCCGGTCTGCTTTTACACAGCAACGTGCGTTGGTTGTCAAGGGGGAAGGTGCTCAGCCGTTTTGCAGCTTGCCTGAGTGAAATCCGGACTTTTCTTGAAATGAAAGGCGTCAAGCATCCCGAGCTAGACAACACTGACTGGCTCCTGCAGTTTCACTATCTCGTGGACATAACTGGCCATCTGAACCAGCTCAATGTGAAAATGCAAGGTATTGGAAATACAATCTCATCCCTTCAACAAGCAGTGTTTGCATTTGAAAGCAAGCTGGAAGTCTTTCTCAGGGACATTGAAACAGGTCGTCTTCTGCACTTTGAAAGACTGCAACAATTTAGAGATGCATGCTTAGCAAGTGACTCCACTCAACATCTGGATCTCCAGCAGCTATCTGGCTTCACGTCCAATCTCCTGCAGTCATTCAAAGCACGTTTTGGAGAATTTCGTGCGCGCACTGGTCTTTTCAAGTTCATCACTCATCCACATGAGTGTGCAGTGGACAAAATCGACCTGACATGCATCCCCGGGGTCTCTATCGGAGACTTTGAGCTGGAAGTTGCTGACCTGAAGGCATCAGACATGCGGATGAGTAAGTTCAGGTCACTTAATGGAGAGTTGGAAAGTCTTGCGCGACAGCGAGCAGAGCTGGCGAGGGAACACAAATGGACAGAAATGAAAAATCTTCAATCTGAAGACCAGCTGATTCTTAAAACTTGGAACAAGCTTCCTGTGACATACCACACAATGCAGCGTGTGAGTATTGCCGTATTGACCATGTTTGGCTCTACATATGCATGTGAGCAGTCATTCTCGCATATGAGGAACATTAAGACCAACCTACGCTCACGTTTAACCGATGGAAGCCTCAACGCCTGCATGAAGCTCAACCTCACCACGTATGAACCAGACTACAAGGCCATCAGCAAAACCATGCAGCACCAGAAGTCGCATTAAAAGTAAGACATATTTAATTTATTATACGTTAAAAATACTATATGGCTCTCAATGAAATATATTTAGAAATATTTGGCTTTTATGGCTCTCCCAGTCAAAAAGGTTCCTGACCCCTGGCTTAAGGTATGTCAGAGTGACCAGAAGATAATGACATTGTATGACCATAATAGACTGTAAAGCCAGATGAATAAGTCATGAAGAAATATGGAGGTTGGATTTGGAAAGTGACATTTTCATCAATCAATAATTATTATTTTTTATTCATCAAAGGTGGCGACTGCTCTAGATCCACGATTTAAGGACCTCAAGTGCTTGCCCAGAGCAGAGAGGGAGCCAGTGTGGGCAAAGCTAAGTGCGTTGATGAAGGGAGAAGAACCTGCTCTGCAGCCACTCAGGGAGGAGAACCCTGAGCCACCCAAGAAGAAAACAGCCCTGCTACTGATGGGATCCGACTCAGAATCAGATGAGGAGACACCAGAAGATAGTACAGTGGAGAGGTACAAGGTAGAGCCCAGTGCCAGTCTAGATCAGTGTCCACTGAAGTGGTGGTCGGAGCACACTGCTGTCTATGGTAAGATGGCCCAAATTGCCCGTAAATACTTGGGGAATCCTGCCACAACTGTCCCATGCGAGAGACTTTTTTCTTTAGCAGGCCATATTGTGCAGAAGAGGAGAGCTTGTTTGTCACCAGAAAATGTGAACAAACTGGTCTGCCTGAGTGACTGGTGGAAGAAGGAGAAATAGAGCTTTGACTGACACAAAGCTGCGGACTGTAAACAGTTCATTACAACCTGTTATATAGGCCTACTGTTCAACTAAAAATAAACAGTTAATAAACACAAGTACATCTCATTGTCATTGATTTATTTTCATCACCAATTATCATAGAACAGCTTTCTCAAGCAGTTTGTGATGCATTTTGGAAACTGGAGATGAGCCCCTTGTCTAATGCACCACCTGGCTTGAGAAACCCGTTCTCAAAGACTTACTTTTAGTCATTATTTGGGTAGCACACATATTCTGAATGCCTTCGGCAGAATTCAAATGAGCCATTTTAATCTAGATTAATCTCGATTAATTCCAAGAATACAGTGAGATTAATTTAGATTAAAAAAATTAATCTATGCCCACCACTAGTAAATACACAGCTGAGAGCTGCCGTTTCATTCAGACTGTTTAAAAAACGGTAACAACGGACTATTTTTCTTAGGGGATGCATGTTAATTTAAATCAATACATACAACTATTTTTTAAATCAATAAAAACTTTTTCTAAATCCATAAAAGCATTTCAATTAATATTGGGAGTCATGTCGTTACTTTGTTGAGAATGTGGCCATGTAATAAGCGGGATAATTTGCAGCGACTTGTTCCTTATGGGGAAAATAACACCCTTCATCCAGATGAGGATCCCTCCGCTACACTTTGGGATCCTGATCGACCGACGAAGCTCCATTAAAATATACATATTTTTGGTGAATTACTGAGTTTAGGCACGTTAATAACGTTTGAATGAAGTTGAATACAGTATATTCATATGTGTCAGTGATTTCATGTCAATTCGGCGAACATAAACATAAATGATCGTGGTGAAGATGATGATTAAATTAGGATTAAAAATCGAGAGCCGGGCTGCATTTCCTCCCGTTCGTTTTTTTCGAATAACAAAATTATTTTGTTAAATAACAACATGGTGATGTTTTGTAAATGATTACATGTCTCTTATTTAGCACAGTAGTATGATATCTGTGACATATGGATCTTAACAAAGTTCCGCTGTACATCCAGCATACTGTATCTCACTTTATTTCACATGAGCTCCAGTGTGGAACCCCACTGCACCCCCTGGTGGATCAATGATCCATTGCAGCTGGCTTCATTATAATTACATTTATCTATCACGGGGGCGGTCTCAAGTCAAGCTAGAGGTTTTCCCTTGAGCGAGGGCAGATCACGTACCAATCACGGCCCTCGCGTTTCAAACTGTCTATAATGAATCGCTACATCTGTATGTTATTCTGAAATGGACCAATCTGCACAATGACTACTTTTACTGTCGCTACTTTAACTATATTTCGATGATAATACGTTTCTACTTTTACTTGAGGAACATTTTCAATGCAGGACTTTTACTGTAAGTATTCCTACACTCTGGTACTATTGCTTTTACTCAAGTACAAGATCTGAGTACTTCTACTTTTACTCAAGTACAAGACCTGAGTACTTCTACTTTTACTCTTGTACAAGATCTGAGTACTTCTCCTTTTACTCAAGTACAAGATCTGTGTGCTTCTACTTTTACTCAAGTACAATATATATATACTTATACCTCCTCTGTTTATAGCCTATGAAAAAAAACTTAGAAATAGAAGGCTAAAGCTAACGTTAGCAGATAGTGACAATGTACGCTATCTAGCTAGCTCAACGATTTTATTGCAGATCTACATGAATCACACAAACGACCTATTTTGGATTCAAAACGGCAAATTTCGCCGAAAGGTGACAAGTTTGCATCACTGAACATACACAGACTACAACTGAAACATAACATCTGAGATGTAACAACATAATACACTTTTTTGGGGATGCAGCTTGGGATGTGAGGAGTGAGGGGCACGGCTTAGAACAGGCTTGTCGCCTGGCAGGACAGGAGAGTGTGTGCACCAGTCTGCCTTGATCTATGAATTCATGTCCGTGACACTCACTGCTGCCCACAGCTGTTTTATAGAAGGAAAACCTCCTTCACTTCATGAAAGTGTTTTAACCACACACACCTCTACACACACATGACGGATGTTATTTTCCCCATAAGGAACAAGTCGCTGCAAATTACCCCGCTTATTACACGGCCACATTCTCAACAAAGTAACGATATGACTCCCAATATTAATTTAAATGCTTTTATGGATTTAGAAAATGTTTTTATTGATTTAAAAAATAGTTGTATTGATTTAAAAAATAGTTGTATGTATTGATTTAAATTGACATGCATCCGCTAAGAAAAATAGTCCGTTGTTACCATTTTTTAAACAGTCTGAATGAAACGGCAGCTCTCAGCTGTGTATTTACACAACTAATGGCCCATCAACCAGAGCTCTCTCCCCCCCTCCCCCCCTGATCTTTCTTCTCCAGCAGCTAAATTAACTGTAGGTTCCTCTGAGTGACAAGCTTACAGTTAGACACAACACTGTCATTGCAAGTGACCCTCAGTTAGTTGACTTTTATGCTCAACTGCTAAATTTGTTACTGATAAAAAAGGGCTTCTACTGTACCTAATTACCTTAACACTAGAACCGCCAGAGGTTTTTGTATAGGCCTACCTAAACCCGTCAAATACCACTATTAGAATGCAATTTTTAACAACATAGGGTGCTACATAACACACTTTCAGGAAAAGTCACGGACTGGGAGACATTAATATTTTATTGAAAAAAGTTACATTGCACACACACAACACACATCATACAAATTGACCCGATTGGCGGTTCTAGTGTTAAATAAACTCACTAATTAATGAAACCAGTTCAATACGCATTATTCTTATTCTTATCATTCTTTATGAGCGCAGAAATAGTCTTAAAATCAGATCTGTTTTTTAAATGAAATCTGACGGCAGGCAGTTAGCTCTGATCACCTATGATAAATGCGCCACACCTAATCTGGCCATTCAGCCACAGAGTTCCCTCTATACAAATCAAACTGTAGACGGTGTGAAAGCACCTATTGTTTTAAATAATGGTCGGAATGTGACCTGTGAGCCTTCTGAATTACCGTGGGACAGCACATTCTAAACTAAAATGTTCAATCAATAAAGTAACATCTTATCTTATCTGAATAATATCTTCATATTAATAATAATAATAAATCATACAGTATGTGTCCGAAAGGGAGCAGTAGGAAGCAAACACAAAAATATACAAAAAATATACTGCATATTAAAGCAAACGATTGTAAAGGTAAAAGTATGAGCATAACAAATAAAGAAGTTTAATGTAAACATTTACATTATAATTATGATTATTTAATATATAAAGACTATATATTATTGAATTACAAGATTAGATATACTTTAGTTGATCTAAAATATTGATGTGTTCAAATGCTCTTCAAAACACAACTGAAAGTCCATGAAACTTGTCTTTCTGTATTTGTGAATGAATCGCCATCTCCTGGTTAAAACCTGAAATTGAAAATCTGGCAACGCCCTCTTGGAAAATAGTGGGAGGGCTTAACATTCCTAAATACTGGTATTAGGGCAGGTCGTAGGCAGGAAGCTGTAAACTGGAGTCTGAAATTCGGTGCTACATCTGTAGCTAGTAATCCACACATACTCTCACTTTTGGTTCATTTTCAGTATACAAATTAAACATCCAAAAGATTGAATGTTTCCCTATCAACCAATTGGCTGCAGAATTACCTCCGTTGTCGTTGCCTTTTAGAATATCCAACTCAGGGTTTAAATATCTGGGCATTGCAATCACGCAGTCTTTTAGTGCGCTACGGGAACAAAATCTTACTGTCCTGACGGCAACAGTCAAATCTGACCTACAGAGCTGGGGCCATCTGGCACTCTCTTTAGCAGGAAGAGTTCAGACGATAAAAATGAATGTACTGCCCAGATATCTATACATCTTCCAATGCCTACCTATTTTTTTGCCTAAATCTTTTTTCACTGCTATTGATAATATTATTTCCTCATTTATTTGGGCTGGTAAACATGCAAGAGCTAGTAGACCATTACTGCAGAGGGACAGGTTCCTGGGTGGGCTTGGTTTACCTAACCTTATGGGTTACTACTGGGCCACAAACACACACAAGATCATGCTCTGGTTCACTTCACCCAGAGTGACTGGTGTCTTGTGGAGGCCAACTCATGTCGATCCACGTCACTTCAAGCCCTCGCGTGTAGCATTCTGCCCCTTTCCCCCTCACAATTCACATCTAACCCCGTTGTAATTGGCACTTTAAAGATCTGGGCACAAGTTGGCGTCACTTTGGTTGGCTTACTCTTCCTCAAGCGACTCCTGTCTGTAACAACCAGCCTCAGATTTTGACAATGCTGGGTCATCTCCTTCACAATGATGACTTTCTCCTCTTCCATACGCCTGACCAGCATAACCTGGTCCAAAAGTCGCCTCTTTGTGCGCAGGTTCACCACTATAATGGAAAAAACACAAAATATGACAACACAACCACCATGGTAAGGCTAATAAAACAAATAATATCCGTTTGCATTCAATATTTTTAACTTAAATAGCCCAAAACCTTGAAATCTGGTAAAAAAAAATAACCTCGCCGCTTGCTGAATTTTTTCAATTCTGTCTATGTTGGCAGAATTACATTCAGTATGTCTTGAGATTCAACTTTAGTATGCAGTTCAGGGTGGTCAGGAAGGGTTTTACTGTTTCCATAGATGTGCCTTTCCCAGTGAGACTATAGCATGACTATTAAGACTTGATAGGGCAACATCATACAGACCTTTCAATATAATTATTTCAAAATGATTTGTTTTGATCATGATGATTGTGACACCTAAGTTGACAGCTCTGTGTTACATTGGTGATTGTATTCTAGTACTACAACTGAATTTATGGAATATCTAGGGCAAACAAAAACAAGTTGTTTCTTACCATCTCCTTGCACCTCCCAGGGCAGAATGACATCCTCAGACAGACTGCATGCTGCTTCTGTGTCAATTGTCTCTGTACAGGTATCAATGGTGTTGTACTGCAGTATCCTCTCTCTGAGTTTCTTCTTGAGCTCTGTCAGTCTTCTCCGTTTGCGTTGCCTTGTTTGGTTGCTGTCTGTAAAGTAAAAAAAAATACAAATAAAATAATAATAATAATACTAACAATAACAACAACAACAAACAAATATTGTTTCTAGATAAAGTAATAATAAATACCATTTTGTCGATAGAGGTCGTGTTTCTTTCTTCGGAGGGAATAAATAATGTCTTCTGTTTCTCTCTGGAGCTCCTCCTGGCTACTCTGGCCTCCATGTTTCTCTTGAAAACAGAAACAACCAGGTATAATCATAAAACATAAAGCCAAATGTTTGGAAATATGGAACCAAATCTATACCACAGTGATCATATAACATACCAGTGGCTGCCCATTGCTTGACCTCCAACACCCACTGCTCCGTGTCCTCCAGGGAGATGTTCAGCTTTTGCTTGAGACTCTCAAGATTGTCCACTTCAGTTTGTGCTCTCTGTGTAGTCTGGTTAGAATGTTTAAAAGGAAAAAGTGAATATGCGTTCCAGTTGGTTGAGAAGGTTGTTTTTTACTGAATTCCTTTATGCACATTAACTGACCAGACAACAACATGAAATGCTAAACACCTTCTCTTCAAGGTTGGCAAGTATCCCCTTAGTGTCCCTTTTCTTTTTTTTTTAAAAGATCAAGCAGGATTAACATTATTATTATTATTATTATACAGAAATGCAGATGAATCAACCTATAGTGCTTAATTAAAAACAAACAAGAACAGAGACTCTCTTGGCAGAACAGTGTGCCAGACATTTCACAAAAACATGAAAATTCATATCAGCTTTACAATGTGGCACTACTTAACACAATTTGTTTTCCTCTACCAACCTGATTTGGTCATGTATTTTGTTGTCAGTGCTGCCCTTGAGAGGAAGATGTTAACCTGTTCCACTTCCTCGCCAACAGTATTTCCAGCACCTTCCTGGCTTCTGCCACCCCACTTCACCTGCTCAGAATCATAAACAATGAGATCTAGATATTTAGTTCAATATTATAATTTCTTGTACTGTAGATCTTTAGTTAACATCAGTGTCAGGAGCAATTTCAGAAAGTTAAAATGTTCTGAGATTGAATTATGCTTTGAACTTCAATGTCACAACTGCAGTTTTTTGAAGCTCTGTTCATTCATTATTTCTACAGTGCGGATATATTTACAAAAAAAACATAATGGGTTTTGGAAGCCTATCCTTGTGACAGTCTGTTTTGTAACAATTTTGTGAACATTTGTAACTATTACAATTATTCCACAGGCTTGAATAGAATATACTACATGATATTCTTATGTGCACTACAATTTCTAAAACATTTGAATCTATTCACACAAATGTTTAACTTGCATACTGTACCTCGCATTTGCCTGTGTGGGCCTTGGCGTGCATTACAGAGAGAAAAGGTTTCATCTCTGTAAGTGGTTGGAGCTCAGGCAACTTTGCTGCCATCTTCTCCAAATAAGGCCAGTACCTGTAAGGACAAAATCAATTAGCTTTTCCAGTTGCATGATGGCATAATAGTAAAAAGATAAACCAGGCCCTTAAAATGACCAGTACAATCCTTGTAACCAACATCAGCATTTATCCAAATGAATGCTTTTTTGCTTTACATCTACTGGATGTGCAATAATTAAATAGATAACACGTTTCACACAAACACTTTGAATTTTGCAATAGTTATAACTACCTGCAGGCAACATCCATACAAAAGAATGTTGCACTTCAGCCAGCTCCTTCTGCAGGAACATCGGGTAGGCATATATTTCACCACGGTAGTGATTTAGGCCTTGTAGCAAGATGCCATGTCTGCACACAGCTATTTGCAGGCCTGCCTCATCCACCTTGGCCCTGGACTTGTGTGAGGTTTCTCTGCAAGCTGTGAATGTTGCAGGTCCACAAACATCACGACCACTTTTCTGAAATAGACACACTCTGTTACATTTAACCCTGTGCTAAGTAAAATAAATAAAAGGGTTAGTGGGTTGAATAGATTCTTACAATCGTCATCTGGCTCCTGATTTTGTCGACAAAGGCAGACACTTTACTGTCCTGGGCAATGAACAGTCCATCAAATAGAGACGGTTCATCTGTCCTGCGAAATTCGAGAAAGAAATTGTAAGCAACATTATCATACATATATAAGTTTGATTGTGTCCTCTATTTAATGTGGGCAATTTGCTTTTGCTATCAATTTTTCATAAATTTGGAAAAGGTCTTTGTGAATTTGATCTGCAATTTTGTGTAAAGCCTTTTGTCGCCATTATTTAACATTAGTGAAAAGTTTACTGACTTCTTGTAAAAAGTTAAAAATAAAAGTACATCCTTTATATTGATGGGCATGGAATAGGGCAGAGGAAGGCAGAAAAAAAGGTTCCTGGACAATTTAATACATTTATCATGAAGCAATTATATCCAAAGCTGGTTCTTAGCTCTAACTCAACCATTTAACATTTTAAAGTTGAGTTAACTTTACAGGCGTCATATACAATAATGTTTATGAATTGGATTTATAGAATTATGTGTAATTACTAGGGATGTAACGATATACCGAATATCGCGGTATCGCGGTAAATAAACTTCCCAATAGCCTACCGTCGTGAGACTGACAAAATCTACCGCGATTTAAAAAAAAAAAAAAATTCAATTTGTTTTAATTTTTTTTAAACACTTTTTTTTTTTAAACCTTTATTTAACCAGGTGGTCCCATTGAGATCATCGATCTCTTTTTCAAGAGAGACCTGTCCAACATGGCAGCAAGTAGGTTACAACATGAAAATAAAACAACAGATAACACAAAAGGACATCGTATTTACAGGGCTACATTTACACACCTAGAGACATTGACAAGTACCAACCATATATTTATATCTCGCCATGTCAATAAGCCTGGCGTTAGACTTTTTCGCTGTCCGTCATTTTGACAGACAGGATCGTAAAATATCCGTCATAATCCCTTATTACCCGTCGGGTCTGAACAGTTCACGATAGAGCATGCTCGTGAACTGTCAACGGGGGCGGGGGGGGGGGGGCGGTGTTATGCCGTGTGTGCATGCACCTCGCGGGACGCGCACAGCGTGAAGCAAAACCTCCCAGACATGTATTGATCTGTACGGCAAATTACGGTTTGGGAACTACGGTATATCATTTCCTTTTGGAGGGCATGCATAACACGGCATAACACCAGAGCCTCGCTGCGGGGAAACGTTGGCGCTGTTCCGAGTTTGTTCTAATCTGTCAAAATGACAGACTGCTTTCAGATTTTTCCGTCATTGTTAAATAAAATATTTGGTTAACGCGACCACTGGTGTCCCAGCAACATCAGTACCAAGCGAGAGAGTTGTTTCCAGAGCAGGGGATATTGTAAATGCCCAAACACCCCAGCTTATATATACCTGGAAATGTGGACATTCTCATATTCCTAAAAACCTGTCTGATGATGCTGAGTGAGTGACTAGTGAGTTTGAGTTGAGTTACTTGAAAAACTAAAGTGAAACTTGATTTATTTTATTGCAGGGTCTGATTATTAAATGTCCTTTAATTTGTGAGATGCAGTGGCATAAAGAAAAAATGCTTACTTTGTTTGGTAGTACCAGTAGGTACAAAAACACTGGTTTTCTTGTTCCAGTCTGTTACTGTCACTTTGTTTTTGACACTTTAAAATACTGCTATCCTACAAAAAGGCTGTAAAAATCAGATTTATTATGTAATAAAGAAACATTTTACGAGTAAAAAATTTTTTATTGAAAAAAAGATGATTTTTTTTCCCTTCCCTTTATTATTCAATATCACGATAAATACCGTAACGTGGACTTGTTATCGCGATATTATCGTACCTTGAGTTTTGGGTATCGTTACATCCCTAGTAATTACAAACCAACTATTGTTTTCTGATGTTTGTTTTTCCAAACTTTGGAAAATAAAAAAAATAAAAAAATTGTAGAGTTGGGGAAAGTTAAACATTTCAGCAAAGACATTCAGCTTAGTCAATAAAACAACAACTAAGATGAGAATATGATTTCACTGACCCTCTGGACTTCTTGAAGCCATAATGCTTTCTATTGCCATCTACAGCAATAGCCAGCATGTCAGGTGTGCATGCTGGGCATTTAAAAGGGCTCCAGGCACAGATCTTCTTGTCTGTAATTACAGAAGGCAAACTCCCGAAAGACTCTGTGGAAGTTATCGCTACAGATTCTGCCTGTCTGGAAACAAGAATGGTATTCATTTTGTTAATTAAAAGTTTGGTATTCGAAAATCTTGAAAACCACATTTTATTCTTACCCTTCCTGTGGAAAACGATCGATGTTCAAGCATTTTTATAAATACTTGCTGGGATAATGCTGGGCTGGCCAATTTCATTTGCTCGAATGATGTGAACACATCAAACTTAAAAATAATTTTGCAGCTGTCGGTTGCTGGCCAGTATTTGTATCCATTGTATCCAAGCAAATCACCTATGCTCGGGGACCATTTGGTGGAACAAGTTGGACAGCACACAGAAGGCAGGCAAACGTTGTATGGACCTGAGAAAAAATATAAATGTGCAATTTGACAGGTATCTATGCAACGCGGGACAAAAGTATAATAGTAATCCTGCATTTTTGCTTGACCACATCGTTTTCTGGTGGCAACAAACCATTGATAGTCACCAACACGGTCTGCTTTTCTGGGATGATGGTGAAACCTTGGCTTGGACCACAGAAGCAGATTTGGGATGGTGGAAGAATTGGAAGCAGACACACTGCAGCCAAGACAATTTCAGAGATTCATATGCATGTTAGGACATGTAGTCAATACAACTTGATACATTTTAACAGTTAAAGCAAACTTCCGACATGGTGAAAATGATGCCGCTGTATATGTAGTGCACATTAGGAAACCATGGTAAGGGAATATATAATAAACTATTTGAACCCACCTTGTTCCCAGAATCCATATTGGCCACTTTCATCCACAACCACTAAGGATGTGGGAGGAATAGGTCTGTAAAACCCATCAATCATGGCTTCCCTGTCATGGAAGACATTTTTGCCATGGATAATTGGGTCACATGCCGGACAAAGAAAGGGAGTTCCTGGTGGAACACAGTCCAAGCACCGGACCACAGCATCAGCAGTTTTGCATTGGAGACAGGAACGTTTAGTGACAATCTCTGCAGCCAATTTCAAATTAAGGAGCTCTGGCATTGCAGCTCTGAATTTTTGTTCACGTTTCAACTGCCTTTGGGCCCATGTTGTTACAGTGGGTGTTTCTTCTGATGATGCAGGGACAGTGAGAGAACCCAACAGGTTTCTCAGTGTGAGAAGATGTTGATCTAAAATAACAAAATATAAAACAAATCATGGAATTTAGTTTAATTAAAGAAATATATTCCATACATGGCTTTTCACTTTAAAATGTATCATGAACATAGCTATTACGTACTATAAACTATTAGCTACATTTCAAGTTGAAGGATAATTTAAGAATTCATTGTGCATACCAAGACTTGGGACCTGTAGAGGAATCTCATGTGTCTCCTCGACCTCTGGGGACTCCAGAGAGTTGGAAGGTTTAACTGCATAAACAAAGTACGATGATATAGGAAACATTATTGAAGACCAACGACATTAAAACTTAATGAAACACTAGAACTAGATGATATTTTACAGACCAGATCGATTCTTATTCCAATGTTGGGGTAGAATGGTCCCATCCAGGTCCCTCTTCCTCCAGGAAACATTTGATCCTTGCGTTCTTTTCTTTGGTTTCTTCGGTTTCTTTGGTATATATATATATATATATATATATATATATATATATATATATATATATATATATATATATATATATATATATATATATATATATATATATATATATATAAATAAAAGAGATGAGATATTTCCCTTAATTGTTGCACACCCATCTTTGTAATGTGTGTGTCTTTTATCATTTGAGTAAATGTTATAATACATATTTGGATAATGTTGTACTTGCCTTATTTGCCAACTCATCTGCGAGGGCTTTCCCTGCCTCTAGCCATTCATTCAGTTGCTTGGATGCCATTTTTAAGTGAGGGTAAAAAGGGCAACAACAAACAAAGGATGAACTGACATACAGGGAGGGAGAAAAACAAAACAAAAGACAAGAAAACGAGAGGGGTGAAAGAGAGTAGGAAGAAGAATATGGCTCTGAAAAGAACCGTTGATTTTTTTATGATAATAGGCTACTTCAAATAATTGAATTGATGGATGACCTGAAAACAAACAAACAAATGAACTCAGATTACGTGTGCTACCATGTAATTTAATTGTTGCTTCATAAATAAACATTTGTCAAAATAAAACTACAGGCACCAATGTCTAGACAGGAGCATGTTGTTTCTTACACGACCACTAGAGGTGCTAAACTTTAAAACGTGGCTATGGGTCGTAATCTAAGGTGCTTAAACAATCGACCTATTTGGTCGTTTTTTTTAGGAGGACAGGCTGGTTTGCAGCCATCTACTGATGCTGTCTATCAGGATGTCAAGGATGGAGGAGGATTTCAAAGTAATCCAATGTTGAAAGCTGACCTTTCTTCACTTGGTTTGATACTGTACCAAGATGCCTTTGAGGTTGTGAACCCACTGGGCTCAGGGGGAAAAAAGCACAAGGTTTTAGCTGTTTGCCTAACCCTGACTGACATCTTGCCTCACAATAGATCTTCTATAGATCAGATGCAATTTGTTCTCTTATGTAGGGAGCAGGACTTTAAGTATTTTGGGGTAAATAAGGTTTTTGCACCTCTAATTGAGGACCTCAAAATCCTGGAGGAGAGAGGTGTAGTCATAGCTGATGGCACTGTACTAAAGGGCTCTTTGGTTGCCATTGCAGGAGACAACTTGGGATCCCATTCTGTTGGGGGATTCTTAGAAAACTTCCGTCGGTCTAATTATTTTTGTCGCTACTGTGAGGTGCATAGAGATGATTTCGTGAAGAATCCAGTGTTGTGTGGTACCACAAGAATGGCCCAATCCTGCACAAGTAATTTGCAAGACCTGGAAACTAGTGCCACAGACTCTGTCTGCGGTATCAAGTTTGACTCTCCTTTCAACCAGCTTTCTCATTTCCATGTTTGCCAGCCTGGCCACCCACCATGTCTATGCCGTGACTTATTTGAGGGAGTCATGGCTTATGACATTCCTTTATATATTCACCATTTAGTTGAGGAGAATCATTTTACTTACCTGCCGTTAAATCGGTGCAAGAACCAGTTCAGATATGAAGGGAACGATGGTAGGGACAAATCAGCAGACCTCTCTCCCGGCAGTGACAAACTAAGTGGGCATGCAGTTAAAAATGGGTGTTTCCTTAGATTACTCCCTCTCTCCGTGTGTAGCAGGATTAAAGATCCCTGTGACAATGAGGTGTGGCAGCTCATTTTGCAGCTGAGAAAGATAGTTGAGCTTATCTGTGCACCAGTCATTACAGAAGGCCAGGTAGCATATCTGAAAGTCATCATTGAGGAGTACATACGCAAAAGGAAAAGGATATTCCCCAATGACCCCCTGAGGACAAAGCATCCCTATCTTGGCCATTGTCCAGATCTAATCATCCACTTTGGCCCACTTATTCGCCTGTTGACTCTGCGGTTTGAAAGCAAAAATACTTTTTTCAAACAGTGTGCCAGAAAATTGCATAATTTCAAAAATCTGTGCAAAACTCTATCAGAGAGACACCAATTTCTCCAGGCCTACCTGAGTGCGGGAAACTAGTTCCCTCCACTTATACAGGTAGAGAAGGGGACTGATTTTTATGTGGATGATTACAAAGACAAGATCAGGGCATCTGTAGCCAGTTGTCAATTCGAGTCTCAGTCTGCAGTGGCTTGTAACAATGTCAAAGGCACAGACTACAGAAAGGGGATGTTCATCTTGCTTGGGAACAGTGATGAAGGACTTCACATGGGGAAGATTATGCTGGTCATTGTTGCCCATAACTCTGTCCACTTTGTCTCAGAGAAACACACTGTGAAGTTAAGTGACATAGGTGTGCACTGTGACTTAGGAGTGGCCCAAGAGGATTATGTGTGAATTAAGCATGAAGATCTACTGGACTACTATCCTCTTCCAGCATACAACGCATAGGCGTAGCTGTGGGTGGGCCCGGGCCCACCCACCTGGGACCAAGGCCCACCCACAGCTACGCGTCTGCACCCACCAAAAGGCTTAAAAAGTATCTGGAAAATATGTCACAGCAGCCAGTGAATGTATATTGTAAATTGTTTGACTTTCAATACTTTTTTATTTTTCGAAAATCATTGTATCTTACTACTTCTTTAGAAATTCAGATATTAGCGTCAGTTTATTTTGAATGGCAGGTGCGTGCCACTCTCACTCCCGCCAATCGCATCCACGGGCGCGAGCGGCGCTCAGATTCCATCCACTGCGCAGGCGCCAATTCATTGTTTTCAGTAGCCTTGACAGTTTGAAACTAGCTTGACAATGACAACATGGAAAAACAAAGCACTCTATTCAAATTCTTAACAAAAAGACGTAGAACGGAGAAGGATGACTCTGAAGTCGCTCAGACATCATCCTCAGCAGCCTAGACTACTTCAGCAGTGGTTTCTGTGGAGCTGGAAGAGGATGCTGGTTTGGAAATCAAGGCCCCATCAGATTTGTCCACAATAGATGAACCAGCGACAAAGCCCAAACTCGCTTCTTTCCCACCCACAACCTTAGCCGGCAAGCCCCGGTGTTTTTCTGTCAGGTGGTATGGACTTTTCCCATGGCTGGAATACAGCACCTCAAGAGATACTGTCTTTTGTAAGGCATGTCGACATTTTCCCGAAACTAGCACTGAGGACCGATTTATAAAAACGGGCTTTAAAGACTGGAAACACATTTCACAGTGTTGTGTGAAACACGGGGCTAGCAGGGCACATTCTGCGACGCTCGGCAAAACCGAAGGCTTCAGACAAAGCCATCAAAGACGGGGAAATATTGTTAACCAGCTGAACAACAGGTCAGCAGAGAGCACATTAAGGTAGTGTCAAGTTTCACTGTTTTTTTGCAGACTCCCCACTTGAAAGGGACTTGAGGCATCTACTGGACGTTAATAACAGGATTCCACTCCGCAGCTTTTCTTTCAGACTTTTTATTTAGTAGCTTATGCAGCTTCATCCAGCAGTTTTAATCAGCTTTATTCAGCAGCTTTATTCAGGTGAAAAACCTTTGAAACAAGAAAGGTGCATTTTAGTGATCAAAACAAACAAAACATGTAAATAAACCTCGCTATCAAATGCTTCCAACAAACAAAATGAACATGAATGAATAACTTTCTCCCCTTTTTAGCAGGACTCTTCAGTGGGTCAAAACAACAGGATTCTAAGTAAATCAAAAATTAAACTTTCCAAGAATAAATCCCTCTCTCTCCCACCTATCCCTCCGAAGATAACGAACAGAGCGTCCAAGCACAGAATGCCCCCCACAACCAGAGCACTACACTGAAACCTACTCTCTAAACGATGCTGCGCAGAGTTTTGACAAGACACGTGACACACACGCAAACAATCCAAACAGAACATAACATCAGCGGCTCTGCGGAGCCCTTACACAACATTTTGATCTGCTCTTACCGGCTGCCTGCCCTGACTTAGTAGAAAAATGCCTCCCGTCTGCATGCTTCCATCTCCCTGGATCGCACACAGCAACTATTTAAATACCTTCTTCCTAATGCAGCTGGGGCTCTCTGATTAGGGTGATTGCACCCAGCTTGCTAGAGGAGGCAGGACTGCCTGCGATCGTTTACACCTGTTGACTATCCCTACTAATTGGTGACTTGTTTTCTGACTACTTGTAGTCTGTTTTTACTCTTGTATTTATTAAAGCCTTAGGCTCTGTTTGACTTTACACCTCCCACTCGATCTTCCTGTCTCTTTTGGAACACTGGGAGATCGCTACTTTGAGGCAAACCATAAACCCTATCACTCTTTCTGTTCTTCAGCAGGTAACAAGACGACCAGCCGCCGGACGTCTCTGTGCAGAATGGTGGCAGGTATCTTTTCACTTCTCTTAGAGGTTGGATTTAGTGTCTTCTGCTGGGCTCTTGTCACAGGGACAGGATAGCTTGGGAAAATTCTGATGTTGACATCTCTCAATATTCCTTTGCTATCCGGGTTGGTATTGATGACTCGGCCAAGCTTAAACTGTCCTCTTAGCGCATTCTGGTCACACAGCCAGACTATGTCCCCAACGGTGACATTTCTCTGTGAAGTGTGCCATTTGTTCCTGATAAAGAGGTTCGGACCAGCTAGCTGGCTCCAGCTCCGCCAGAATTTGGCTACCTCTTCTTGCATTGCTCAGAGTCTCTTGTAGGGATAGCTTGAGAAGTCGAAGGTCCTGAAGTCCCCGCTTTGAGATCCTCGGCTCAGGAGGAGAGTATTTGGGGTGACATAGCCGATAAAGTCTTCTCTGCTTCTGTACTACTGGAGTCGATCGGGCGCTCATTTGCCAAGTTAGCCGCTATGCTAAGGGTTGTTTGAAACTCCCTATAGCTGAGCCCAGCTACTCCTCCCGTCAGCCGAATGGATTTTCCACATCCATTCCGTTCCATTTTCTGCTGCTGTGTCTTCCAGGGCAACTTTGTTCTGGCTTTTTAGCAACCTGTATAGATCTTCAGGATCGGCTTTGCTCCAATAAAATTGGTTCCTGGGTCTGACCAGATTTTCTTTGGGTGCCCTCTGATTGCAGTAAATCTTTGATATGCTATGAGGAAACCTTCAGTCGACACTGTGCTTACTAGCTCTGTGTGGATTGCTCTGCTAGCCATGCAACAGAAGACAACTCCCCAGACCTTCAGTGTTGTTCTTTCTTGACGTCATCTTTCACATGATAGGGTCCAGAGAGGTCTACTGTTGTAAACTGAAATGGACAGGCAGGCTCGGTTCTTTCTCTTGGCAGGTCTCCTATAATTTGTTGACATATTTTTGACCTTGGCTTTTCTGCAGTTTATGCAGTCATCAACACCTTTTGAGCAAGTTTTTCTTCCTTGTATGATCCATGCCTTCTTTCTCACTTTAAGCAAGGTTCCAGCCACTCCATCATGTCCAGCATTGTGCGCCTCTCGAGTCAGCAACATTGAATACCCCAGGAAATCATAAGGTAAAATGGGAACACCACTTTTGTCTTCATTGAAACCTTGGAATCTGCCCCCACAAAGCAAAAGCCCAGAGATCTTGTCCCTGTAGACTACGAGTCTATCTGTGGTGGTGTTAGAGAATGATACACCTGCTTGGGCTGACAGTAAAATGTCTCGTAGGGCATCTTCTCGCTCTTTACAGAGATGACTCCCGAAGAGGATACTGCCTCCCACTTAGACCCTTTCCACAGATTTACTGGGTTTGATGAACTTTTTTGCTGCCCTCCAGATCCATGCAACTGTCTTAACCAATCGAATCAGCACATTGAACTGCTTGACATTCACCAGGTTCTGGATAGCTGACCCTGCAGGTGGTCTCCTCTCTGTTTGGATTGGGGTTCTGCTTTTGCGTGGGTTTCCTGTTTCTCTGCTTGGCCCTCGTTAGTGCAGCAACAAATGCCTTCTTTTGCAGCCTGTTGATGCCTTCTTTGGGCAGTGTCAGCGAGGTCCCTTGCAGATTTGATTGGCCACTCTTTCGCTGGCAAGTTCAGAAACTTTGGCCCATTTTGCCACTCTGAGTTCTCGTCCAGGTCTTGAGGGCTTGCCTCCTCTGGTGATTATGTCAGCGATGTTGTATGGACCAGGACCAGTATGGACCACCAGTCAAGTACATTTGAGTTGTTTGGTGTCTGGTCTCGGATTTCCTCCTGTAGAAGGTTTTGACCAAGTCGCATCTTTTTCTTTGTCCTGGAAAAAGTGTTTTCCAACCATGACATGGAGTTTGTCCTCTTCCACCATGTAGCCCAAGCCTAGCGCCTTATCATTTTCCTCACACTTTGGTTTGGTAGAATCATGGCCTTCCTCTGATCCAATTCCAACTCGTTGCCGCAGTGCTTCCTCCCACTTTGACCAGAGAACGCCCATGGCTTGAGCTCTAAACCCTCCGGCCTTTAGGATCTGCTTCACATTTTCTGTGATGGTATACAGCTGCTCACGATCGTTGTGTGAAGTGAGTATGTCATCGACGTAGCTGTCCTGATGAAGTACCTGCCGCTCCTTTTCAAGGTGGGTGAAAGGAGGCAGGTTAGCTGTCTCCCGCATGGCTAGCTGTGCGATGCACCCTGAAGGTTTATCTCGGATGTTTACCCTGGTGACTGCATATTCCTCAGCTCTTGACCTTCGGAGTCTCTCCAAAACCTGCCGACGACCTGTTCGTTTGGTGGATGCTGCCTTCCAATGGACCTCTTTGTCTTGGACAGCAGCTGCCCTCATTGACCGGGCAAAATGTGTCTTGGACAGGTGAGCCGACCCAGTAACATCCTCAAAGAGTTCAGGGTGAGTCTCTCCAACAGTCCCCCCAGAGGTCCGTCCATAGGACTAGGTCTCCAACAGCTCTGAGTCTTTGAGGTGCTAGTTGACCTTCTCTGTGGCTTATCAGCAGACTTATTTCCCTGGGTCTTTCAGTTCACAGAGTGGTATGTCTGGAAACAGTTTTTTCAGTTGCCTTGTGGTCACACTTCCCTGGACATCTGCTATGCTGTCTAGACCAGTGGTTCTCAACCTGTGGTACGCGTACCATTGGTGGTACGCCAGCTCCCGCTAGTGGTACGTGAGGAATCTGACATATAACAAATATAAAAAAAAATTAAATTAAATATATATTTTGTTTACTTAAAGGAGACCTATCATGCTATATTTGAATAATGT
>NC_136904.1:44298262-44456527 GCF_949606895.1 Notothenia rossii
TTTCCTTTTAGCAAACCGTTCCTAAACTGTTTCCTTTATCAACGCCCAAAAGGGAGAAATATTTTGAGGTTAATGGTAAGAGCACAATACATGAAGACGATCCCAGTTGACCACATATTCAGTTTGGCAGTTCTGTATTAAGGTCATGTTTCTCGGGTTGTAAACAAAAGCAGTTATCCAGTGCATCCAGAGGTCCCTTTACATTACATTTATGTTTTTATCCAAAGCGACTTGCTACTTATTTGATTGCACTTATGCAAAACTAGTTTGCGTCAGTCTCATAAATTCTGAACAAAATGTGTGGATGTAAATAATGTAAGGGAACATACATGCACACGTCTATATGTTGTCTACCGACAAATTGACATGTCACATCACATGGAATGTAGACACAAATCGGAAGAATAATATCGCAAAAACAAAACCATAAATGGTTGACTGGATAAATACCACTATTACTTTGACTGCACACAGTCCTATGACATGACGAGTATATTTTTGACCCTGTCTGGAAACATACCTTAAGCACGCTGTATTTCTTATTTCTAGATATATGAGTTCACCTCTTTGTCTTAAGCAAGTCAAGACCAACATTTGTTTAACTTGCACAGGTTGGACACAGGACTCCACTGGCCAGGGGGTTGCGGAAGATCCTGAGGAAGAGACAGTCACGCTGAACCTCACACCCTGTGACCCATCTGAACCAGAAAACAACTGGCAGGAGGCAGGGACCACAGAGAGCCAGGTGCCAGAGACAAGCACCGTGCAGGGGGAGGTGCTGAAGACCCCCCCCCCCCCTGTGAAGCAGTGCACCATCATAGAGGTGGGGCAGGAGGAGCAGCCCCGGCGGGATGATGTGAGACAGGCTACCACCACGGAGGGGCCAGGTAATAAAATAGATAGATAGAATCGGAGGGATGAAACCCTCTTTAATGGCCACATGCAGAGCACACAGCAGACACAGTGACATTTGTTCTCTGAGATTTGCAGCTTTTATATTTATAAAAGTCAAGAGTGTTTTCCGATATTTTCCTAAAAAATTATTGTAGGTAACTTGTTGACAAGTCATGCTTCTACAATATCTCAAAACACCTAATTGCACTTCTTGCATTTTTGGGAATAATGATTGTTCCAAAAGGTAAATAATAATAACAACAATAGCTTAATCTAAATAATAATTTCACCTACAACTTCATAAATATGAAAGGAAAATGGGATACTTGGGTATGTGTATATCCTTAGGTACTCGGATATAAATAAACATTAAACGTTTAGAAAAATACAGTCTTTCATTCCTGAACAGACATGTGGTTACTATATGGTTATACCTTTTTCACACAAAAATGCAAAGCAACAGCAGGCTTACTTTACATTTGATAAATCACAAAATAAAACTCATATGTGATTTGGTTTACACACAGAAAGGGTCTTACATTGTAGCGTTGGGCAGTAGGTTGATTACATCAAAATGATTTGGCTCATGTCCATATATTGTACGAGAGGTTGATATCATTAATATTGTGGTCTACCTAAAGCAATCCCTGACCATAGGGGTAAACTTTGAAGCAACTCATGCAGCATATTTAAACTTTATACTCAAGAACTGCATTTAGATACGACACTATCCCATAATGAACATACGGGGAATAAACTTAGGTTTTTGAATCAAAGTTAAATTCATTTAACGTTACAGCACAACATGTTAATATTTATCAAACTATTCCTTACACATAAAGTATGGAGTCAATTATATAGGCAAGACAACAAAACACCTAGACTTCATAGATCAACCTCAATTAAATCGCAATAACAAAAAAATATCTTTACCTAACACCTATTGCATCATGTGATGCTGCATTTGTGGGATTTATTTTGAAACTTGAGTTTAAGCTTAACTTGGTATACTGTATGTATATAGTAATATTTCTTCTTCAACCCACAGCTGTCGGGACAGGGTCCGTGAGGGACACAGTACTTGGTCCTAGACGCAAAAAGAAAAAGTCAGGTATATTAACAGTATTAAGTATTTTTGACTGATTATAAACATTTGCATGAGTCGAATTGATTGGTATTCTAATAAATCTATCGACATGTACTTTAGCAAAGTGCATGTAAACGCAGTGATTGATGCTTCTTCAGTGAGTTAACAATGCTTTATTGTGACTAATAACTATAACAAAAATCCAAACGGCTTTAAAGAGCATCTTGCAGGTTTTTATTTTTTCTACATTTATGCTTAACCTTGCTTGAAAATTACAATTAAAAAAGTGAATGCAGGATTTGATATGTTTTACGAGACATAAGGGAAGGAATTCAGAGGGAAAGGAGCAATTTTGAGCTCTGCTCTTAAAAACTGCTTTTTTTTAAGGTCATACGTCAAACGCGTCATATTACATCACACAGGGGACACATCTCCGCTCTCTGACCGTGGGTATAGTAGAGTTGCGTTGAGTAGAGCGGTTGTGTTTTAAGGAGCTGGTATTTTTCGGTAGTTTTAAATTGTATTTCACCATTTGTAATCATGGTGCAGTATTGTGTTTGTGCAGGTTGCACAAATACCAGCCTCTCAGGACATCGAGTCCACAGTAAAAAGGACCGGTGCTAGCGTTTGTTCCTGGGTGCGTTGTGCATCCACCTCCCTGCAGCACATACTCTCCACAGCTTTATCAGGAAACCGTATTACTTCTCTCTCTCCCCCCCCCCCCCCCCCTTCGCTTCTCTCTCTCTCCCCTCCGGTACACGGCACCGTAAGACGTAGTGTGGAGTTGCATTAGGTAACGCTGTGGTGGCTGTACTGCTCCAGCCGTCTCCTTTGTGTTTGTTTGTTTCCCCCTGTCTGTGTTGTTTGTGTGTGCGTGGTGGCTGTCACTCCTGGCTCCCGGCTCAACCTCCACTCACCTGCTGCAATCAGCTGTGCACCCTCCCCGACTACACACCTGCTTTCCATCAAGCCATTTACAACGGCATATCAACGGAGGCTCCACAACCTTTCTCCGCCAGATCGTTAAGTTTCAGCCGTATCTCGCGTCTCTCCTCCGGTACACAGCACCGTAGTGTGGAGTTGCATTAGGTAACGCGAGATACGGCTGATACTTGCGCATTAGTTTCTGTTATGGATCAGTATCAACCGTCCTGCCAGTAACGTTACTATATTATCAATGCTACTTTAGTTATAGCCTGATATATGATAGCTAACTTTACAATGTTGTGATGGGACGTTAGCTAACATTCTGTAGCTAACGCCGGTCACTCACCAAGATAGCTGCCCAGTTTTCCACTGGTTCTCCTCAAACCACAACTCAATTTCTCTCCGATGGCCGTTATTTCTTCTAATCCTTGGCTGCTCCTGGTCTCTTGGACGCCTAGCAGGCTCATAATTATAAGGTTGTGGTCCGTCATATGCGTTCGAATATTCATGTTCAACTTCTTCTGTGTCTTCTGTGTCGAAACTAGCATTGGGATTGTTGAGGCAGAATCTCTGCTTTGCGCGTTCCTCTATGAGTTTGTTTTAAAAGAAGGAAAAGTCAAAGCACCAGGATAAGGGTTAAACAATAATCTGCTTTAATGGTAGAAACATACAATACATCACCCAATCACCTAATCACGAATCACTCTGCAACAGCAGCTTCAGAATGCAGAATGCTCCGGCTCAGGTTCATCCAGCCGGAAAAGGACTTACCATTTCAGCAACAGGAGGAAAAGAGAACGAACTTAGAGAAAAAAAAGGCTTTCATACTAAAAACACAGGAGGAGGTGTGTGGATGCTTCCCCCAGAGATCATCTCATTGGGAGAGACCAACACATGGCCTGTCGTAGACGCAACAGAAGAAACCCGGAAACAAAAAGTCTCTTTCAGTTTGACGAAAACCAGATACCTTTTGGTGTCTGGAACGAACCTGCTCTAAATAACAAGTTTGCTTATCTTATTTCACATATTGCAGCCAGCACACACACATATTCCCCTTTATGGCTCTTTGTCTCTGTGGCCATCTTCCCCCCCTCAGTTGTTAAAGCACCTTTTGTTTCACCTACTCTTGGCATCTTTTAAGATATAGTTGGATTATACAAATATCACATGTGAGTTACCTTAATATCCACAATACCGAGGAAAACATTATTGCTATTCTTGATACAAAGTAATTAAACACACACATATATTTAAGACAAGTAGATTTCCCTGATATCTGACATGCTGAAAATCTTAAGAAGAATGTCTCTCTTCTCTGTCCTGAAGAGCTGCTTTCCACTTTATATAGAGTAATTAAACAGGTTTAAGCTAATTTCTGCACGATGTTTGTAGCATTTTGGAGGCATGCCCAAATAAGGATGTCCCCTGCTCACATCCCCCTCTAAACCCAAAGACTTCTCCTCTCTATGTTGGGGAGGAAAAATATACTTTGTCCC
Source organism: Notothenia rossii (assembly GCF_949606895.1). Lineage (NCBI taxonomy): Eukaryota > Metazoa > Chordata > Actinopteri > Perciformes > Nototheniidae > Notothenia > Notothenia rossii. Next base: position 44,302,667 of record NC_136904.1, read on the forward strand.
TTCAAATTTAACACACCCGAATATATAAGGTGGCATTAAAATAAATATCTCACAGGATCCATGTTTATTAATATGTTACACCGGCCGCTCTCCCCCTTGTGTCCCCCGTGTTACGTCACACGCGGGACGTCACGTGCCGAGGCTTTTTTATGCGGAAGTGAACATTTCTTACAAAAACGACGCCAGATGTCACTGTAGTGTATATTTCTGTATATTTTTTTGAAAATCTAGTGTATTCATCATTTTCCTACACATTTATTCACAGGTGTCTTTAACCTAGAAGTTGCTCTTTAATTGTCTAATTAGACTAAAATACATACAGTCATAGTTGATAAGGTGGTGATGAGATGCTAGGCAGTAAAGGAAGCAGCAGTGCGTTATTTTCTTTGGTCATCTCAGGCTCAGCAGTGGTATGGCCATTCAAACAAACATCCCATGTTAGGACTGAGAGCAGCTTGGTTCCATTTCAATGATGCAGTGGCGTTTCTATATGTACAAAAGTGGTGGGGCACAGAAAACTTAGATGTCTATATATAAGCTTCTGCAGTGAGATTCATGGCTGGTGAGGCACTGGCACTGACTCTTCAGGTTTACAAATATAATATTTTGACCTAAAATATAATATTATTTTCAAAAGCTTTTTTAGTCTGATGCTTCGATTAATTTTAAACAGACAGTTCAACAAAAGGATACCCAAAAAATGTAATTTTATCATTTAAATATTGAATTGTTCTCTCTTAGTAAGATCCCATTTTCAATAAGATGGCCGTCTTACCTTGACTTGAAGTCCATTGGTCTATCCTTCTGGACAAAAATCTCTATTACTTTTTTTGTAAAAGTCCTCCTTATCTTCTTGTAGTTTCAAAAGTCTATCATAAATCTAATCGATAGATTTATTATTCGAAAATTATAAAAGTAGGGTAGACATGTGGATATTATCCAGCTGAAAAAAATGTGCATTTATCTAACAGGTACGTTTCCCACAGATCTTGTTTTGAGCTATTTTCTAAAATCCTATGGAGAAATCTCATTGCTATTTGCGGAGGGAACCCATGTGCAGCTTACTTCCTGGTTTTGGGACGCTTCTCTCTCCTCCTCTTCACACACCACACTTTTCGCAGCACACGTACTTACAGCCGATCAGCTCTGAATGATGTGAGATGACATATGGTGGGGATGGCAGCTCAGTGCCCCTATGGTCATAATTTTTTTGCCACACACATTAAATAGACAAGTTTACGCGACAAACCACGGGTAGCGCCATAACCCTACACAAATGCACTTCATTTCCGCCGGAAGTCTTTTGCACAGCGTCTGTCGGTGTAAACCGGTGTAAACAGTCAGAAGGGCACTGGTGTAAACACAGCGATTTCGATGCTAACAGTGATGCTAGCTTGGGAACACGATTCTACTTCTTTGACTGGAGATGGCGTTACTCTCCCCCACCCGAATTCAGTGCAAAACTGGGAGGATAACATGACGACGTGGCCCAGCATAACGTACAGCAAAATGTGCTCCTACTTCGTTCAATCCATGGCAATAGATGGAAAAGCAATGGACAGTCTGAAGGCATATCATAAGGCTGCGCACATTCTACTTTGCCCACATGCTCCCGAAAATTGTTGACGATTTTGTTGAGGGAAGGTTACAGTTCTGCAGTAAATATCTCAGCATTTTAAAACCAAAATAAACTGCCTTATTTAGGTCATGCCCACAGGAGCCAACAGTTGTCTGTTGTTTACATAATGCACAATTTACATGATCTCTTTATGCTGTGCAATATATCATATGTGCCTGTACTGTTTGAGTGAAAATAAAGTTTGATGTAATTTCATTTCATTATTGCACTGTTATTGCATTATTGCATTTCATATGTTCCTTAGAGTGCTACAATTTCTTTTAACACAGTTCATCATTCATATTAAGCTCATACTGTACATAAATAACACTGAATGAATTAATTGTTGAGAGGAAACTAAAGAAATGGCTTCAACAAGAAAGATCACATGTTTAATCCTAACAGGTATTACAAATTAAAATATAAAAGCAGCCCACACAATTACATCACTATGAAAATATTCATATATAATATTAAAAAATACAATGCATGCAGTATTTGTTGTGTTTATCTGTATTTAATGAACAACATGGCTGGGTGTTGGTAGACAGGGACACGAGGCAAGATTCTAAACCTCACGAGGCACTCTGATCAGTGGACTCTTCAGGTTAACTAGGCCAGCACAGATGGTTAAGATGTTGTCCAGTTTCGGTGCCATGCTGATGGGAACGGTCTGGGATAAAATCTTAAAGACCTTCAGTCTCTGGATTGCTCTTTCCACGTGTATGCGGACATTGGCTACTCGCCTGGTGCGTGTCGTCTCCTCATTGGTCAACGGATTGCGCCTGTAGGTGAAAGCAGGGATGTTCAAACTGACCCTTCTCTCATCAAGCAAGTCTCGAATGGTGAACCCACGGTCCGCCATGACCTCATCACCAGCCCTCAGATAGTCTAGAAACCCACTGTCCATGGTGATAAACTTATCGCTGCTTCTGCCAGCATAGGCGTCAGATATAAACATGATTAGCCCATTAGGGGCCACAGTGACAAGATATTTCACAGTGTTGCGTGATTTGTACTGGCTGAAAGTGTCACTCCTTGAGTCGTGGTTTGTGGCTCTCTGCATGGCACTTTCGGCACAGTCAATGATGCAGGTGGTTCGAGGGTAGTTCCTCTGAAACGACAAGGGCATGGTGGCACGAATTGTCTCTCTTGGAAGCCAGGGGATCAGGACTTTGAACTGTTCACCCATCACGTCAATCCAGTGACTAATCACAATGCTTGCCATTGATGTAGACACATTGAAGCGGTGAGCAATATCTCCTAATATTAGGTTTAGTTTTAGCTTCATCAAGGTCATCAGGATTTGGTCAACAACAGGGAGGGTAATTGATGGCTTACTGAAAGGCAACAACACCGTCACCAGGGTGAAAAATTGAACCATACGCACTCCTGTATACAGCCGGGACCTAGCATCATCAATGACCGTGGTGCTAGTCACAGTAGGACCCATTTCTGCCTCGCACTGTGTGGCCTTGTCTATTTTAACAGACTGTGTTGTTGAAGAGTATGTGTGGTCAATATGTGACGGATCCTCCCATTGGGTCTGGGCATCTTGAAATGTTGGTGTAGCAGGCTCAGTCTCACAGGCAGGCTGACAGGTTTCAGGAGCATCTAAAAAGGGGAAGAGAAAACATGGATGGAGCTAAATTAATGCAGGCATAGAGTCCAGGCAGGCATTTGGGGATCAATAAAGTATCTATCTATCTATCTATCTATCTATCTATCTACACGCAGGCGCACACACACACATACATACACACACACATACATACACACACACACACACACACAGAGAGAGACACACACACACACACACACACACACACACACACACAATTAATGAAGTAGCCGTCCTGGGCATTGTTTGTCCCATCTCCAAAACAATCAACTGCCTTAGCAAAATACCGGTAGCAATGTTAGTGTATGACAACTTATTCATAATTAACAGTATTGTCAGCTTCATAGCTAAAGTTGCTGAACTTACCCTCAGCTTCAAGTCTGCGTTTCTTTATCTGGGGGGAGGCAGTGGTCCGCTGGGTGAGTTGACGTCTCTTTGGCTGGGGAGGGCGATTGTACCCCAACCACAACGCTGGGAAAGGATTATCCTTGGTTGGTTTTTGGTCAACAAAGTGATAGGAACAAACAAAAACGTTGCGGGGTGGTTTCTTTAAATTCAATGCCTTCAGCCAGGTCCTTGATTCCGAGTCGGTATCAGGCTTGCGAAAAAATGTCAACAATGGAGCGCATGGACATTGCCTCTTCGTAGCTGGTTTGTGGTCGTAGCACTCTCTATCTAACCACTCGTTCAGGTGCTTTCTCGAGTGATTGCAACCAACTACCGCACACGTAGTTCCCGAACCACTTTTCTTCATGTTGTAATTGTTATATCCTCTTTGTCTCTGCGATATCAGTGCTTTGTCGGCACAACGGAGCTAGCTAGCAAAACAAACCCAGTCCGCCAAAACGGAAGTGCATTGCATCGAAGGGAGGAGTTCAGGATGTAGAGCGGAAACGGCTCAATAACTTGTGTATAGGACAATACTCTGAGCATGCGCAGTGTAGTTTTGACAGTCACCGTTCACTTAGACAGGGAGAGGGAGGGCATGATCGGGTTTTGTCCCACATGGCTCTAAACAGCTCAATAGGCACACACTGTAGACACTAATTAGAAGAACACAGACTAAAACAGCAATGTACAGACGAATCAGATGATTAAACATGATCTTAAAATATATTTTATGTATTTTTTTATTTTTTTTTGCATTTTTTTGTAATCATTATTTGTAATACTTTCTGCTGACACTAGGTGGGGCTGTGCCCCACCTGCCCCTAATGACCAGTCGCCACTGCAATGATGTACAGTAACTTTTGACCAGGTATAACAGTGTGGTCACTTTTTATCGTGCAAGTCTGGTTGCTACTTAAGTGTTCATAGTTGTATTTATTTTACTTCTAATAAGACTAATACTGTATGTGGAACCTGCTTTGATGTTCACAGATTGCTCCTACCACACTCGCCTAGAAACTTTCCCCATCAGGAGTGTAATAAAAGCAAAGAATGAGAAAGGTTAGACGGGAATAAAAGTAATGCATAGGGTGTGCTATGATTTACAAACTTCCAACACAATTGTTTGCTAAATAGCTAATATGCGTTTGGTCTTTCCGAAATTAGAGATTTGTTTTCTTCTCTTGATAGGGAAAAGCAGAAATGTTGGTGGAGTGGGAGCCCTGTCCAGTATGGTATATATCGTCCAGTTACTTGGCTTCATGTCATCTGATGTAGTCCCATGTTGGAGAACAAACACATGATATTTAACAAATGCAAAACATCCAAATCTACCACCAGTCCTCTTTTATATATATCTTATATATTTCACTGCTGTTATTCTGAAGCAGGTGAAGTAGTGTAGGAACAAATGATTGTTTGACTTCATTGTTGTTAATGTCTGTATTTTTGTTTGTTTTTATTGTTTGTTTGAAAATTTGTTTTCATTTCTATGTTCACTTTTTCTAAATGGTAAATGAAACATTTACTTATATAAATTGAGTTATAAGATGTTTGCTTCACACATGGTTTATGCTTTTCGGAAAGACGAAACCAGTAACTGTAACTAACATTATTTCATTCTGTTTTCAGTGGCAAGGAGTGGGCTCATTCCTGGCAGCCGAAGAATTCTCCGGGATAATGCATAAAAATCTGTTATTTGAACACCAGTTTTGTTTTTGCATGTTTGTTCTCTTGTTTATATGCTCCATTTGAGTCATATTTAATATGTTTCTATTAGAAATAAGATGAAAACCTCCACCAAAATGCATTTGACTTTTTAGGAAATTAGAGTTGAAATACTACATGATTTCATTGTCAGTGATAGGAACACCATAACCTATTTTAAGCATATTCATGTGTGAAATCTGGTACTTTGCCATCCACTGCCTTATCTAATTGTTTAACTTCCGAAGTATAACGCTTTGGAGTTAGGCTTGCATATAAAGCGTCTTTGGGTTTCAGAAAAGCGCTCTAAAAATAAAATGTATTATTATTATATCATTTAATTATAGGCCTAATTAAAATGATCCTGATCTGGATCACTTGTTTTGCTACTACATTTAAATGCTTGAGATGCTTAAAATGGTAGTGATTACTTTGAATTTTCTTTTTCACTTGAAAACCACAACTCGAGTATCAGGATGGTCTTTATCTGGAAAGTTATCCACATCACATCACCACGTTGTCACGGCGACCCTTTGTCACGTCACAGATACGGTACCCGAACTCAGATCGCCACCCGGAACTAGCCAAACGATACTGCCGTTCAGGGGCGGAACTTCCTACAGGCAATATAGGCGGTTGCCTAGAGCGCCACCCAGAGGGGGGCGCCAAAAATTGCAACAAAAAAAAAAAACTTTTTTTTTTTTTTTTTTTGCTTGGCGCAGTTTTGGCGCCCCCCCTCTATATCTGCAACCATTATTCTTACATAAAAAAAAAAATTCTAACATAAGGGAAAATGAGCCAAAAATCTAAAACGGTCGGTCGATCTAAGAGCCTCGGCTTTAGGTGTTCACAGTCAGAACATGCTAGAGCGCTGTGCATTGATGGGTATCGGTCAAGTGTTTATAAAATTGAGCGTTGAGGAAAGAAAGACTAACGTTAGAGAACTATGAAGAGGCAAAAGCCATCTGGGGCGCAGTATAAAAACAGAAGAAAAGAAGAAGAAGAGAAACGTGCCAAGGTGAAAGGTATGCAATTTTGATTGTATTGTCAACATTAGCGAATGGATCATGTCATCTTGCTAGTTAGCCAAGCCAACGTTAGCTAGCCAGCGTTTGTTATTGCCATTCAGTCGAAACTGTCATAAGGCTATTTTCTTTGTGTCATGAAATAGAAATATTAGTAATAATAACAATGTTAGTTTTGGTGTAGCGAGCTAGCCAGTGTGGTGGAATGTTAGTTAGTTGGTAACGTTAGCTAACGTTAAGTTTACCTCAGAAAGCACATTGACTATCCGAGTCAAACATTTGCCAAATTCAACCCTGTCATAATGTGCGCTAACGTTAGCTAACTAGCTCAGTGGTTCTCAACTCCAGTCCTGTTGAATGTTTTCGTTCCAACCCAGAACTAACACACCTGATTCAACTGTTCTAATAAGATAGGCATAGCTCTTGATTAGTTGAATCAGACCTGTCAGGCTGTCCTAATGCTTACTAACTAAATAATAGCTACATTTAACAAATGGAAATTATTCAATGTTGATAATACACATTTTGTTATATCATTTTAGATTCACTTTTAAAATATCTGGGACCATCTGCTGCATCAGTTGACAAGGAACCGCCATGCACCTCAGCTGTGCCGGCTTCCTCAGGTGAATGCAATGTGTCAATAGATGTTCCTGATGATAAATAATTGAATGTGAAATCCAGTCAATATATTTGCTCTTGTGTGTTCTTTCTATATTTATAGACCTAGAACCACATGAAGGAACGTCAGAACAGCAAGCTGCTCATCCTGATGAGATGACCACTGATTCCACCCTGCCACTGACCACTGTGTCTGTTTGTTCTGGTGAGTACAATATGTCAATAGATGTTCCTGATGTGATGATAAATAATTGAATGTAAAAATGACTGTCGTGCCATTTCTAATCCAGCCAATATATTTGCTCTTGTGTGTTCTCTATATATGTATAGGCCCAGAACCACTGCAAGGAACGTCAGAACAGCCTGCTGCATCTCATCCTGATTGCACCACAGATTCCACCCATACACTCTTCTCAGGTGTGTGCCTTATGAATGTAAAGATGTTTAGCTATAAACCTAATTGTCCTCATGCTTTCAAATAATTGCTTTCTGTTTTTATTTACATTTTACACACTGTCCCAACCTTTTTGGAATTGGGGTTGTGTGTGTGTGTGTGTGTGTGTGTGTGTGTGTGTGTGTGTGTGTGTGTGTGTGTGTGTGTGTGTGTGTGTGTGTGTGTGTGTGTGTGTGTGTGTGTGTGTGTGTGTGTGTGTGTGTGTGTGTGTGTGTGTGTGTGTGTGTGTGTGTGTGTGTGTGTGTGTGTGTGTGTGTGTGTGTGTGTGTGTGTGAAGATATTGTGAATATGAGGCGAGAAAATGTGCTTCACATGCCCTCCAGATGCAGCAAAGACAGACGATCCACTACCAACCGATCCTGCTGACTGCCCTTCACATCTCACAGACACAATGAGGACAGAGTTTGTTCGGAGAGGACCATATCAGATAACACCTGATTTCATTTTCCCAAGGAGAGATGATGGGAGAAGTTGCCACCACCAGTACTTCAGCAGGACCTTAGTAAATGGAGAAAGGATCAAAAGAAGTTGGGTGACATATTCAAAAAAGAAGAACAGTCTTTTTTGTTTTTGTTGTCAACTTTTATCTCCAAAACAAATTCATTTAACAAATGCAGGACTGTCGGATTGGAAAAATGCAAGTGCTGCTTTGACCAGCCATGAAAATAGTCCGGAACACCTGAACAATTTGGCGTCATGGAAAGAATTGGCAGTTCGATTAAAACAAGGTACAACAATAGACAAACAAGAGCAGGCCCTCCTTGAGGCAGAGAAGAGTCGGTGGAGAGCAGTGCTGACACGACTGGTTGCTATTGTACAGTCTCTGGCAGGGCGAAATATGGCATTGAGAGGAAAGACAGAAATACTCCACTCTCCTTCAAATGGAAACTTTTTGAAAGAGGTTGAGCTTTTGGCGCAGTTTGACCCAGTGATGAAAGACCACATCCACAAGATTAAAAGTTAAACATCCCACCACAGCTACTTGGGCAAAACCATTCAGAATGAGTTGATTGAATGCATCAGTGGAAAGATTATATCAACAATAGTGCAAGAAATAAAGAAATGCAAGTACTTTTCCCTCATTTTAGATTGCACCCCGGATGTTAGCCACACTGAACAGCTGTCAGTAGTGTTGGAGATTTGGAGGATGTTTAAAACCAACCTCGTCTCCGCGTGTCGTTTGATAAGCTGGGTGAATTCGTGAAAAGGAAGGGATTAAGAAACACCAGAATGCAAGTGAAACAATAATCTTGTTTTCATGATAAAAGGTAAAAATACAAATACAAAGGAATCACGAAGCACTCTGCAGAGTACTCCGGGCTCAGGTTCTACCACGTGTGAGACAGGTCTCAGGAACGGCCGGTCAAAAACAAGAGCGCGAACCAAAGGAAAACACAGGCTTTCATACTAAAACACAGGAGGAGGAGGTGTACGTGCTTTCCCCCAGAGGTCATCTTATTGGCAGAGACCAACACATGGCCTGTCGCACCCAATCAGTGCGACACAGCAGAAGAAACCCGATTCACATCTTGTAGCCAGCACACACACATCCCCTTTATGGCCCTTTGTCCCTGAGTCCATCTTCCCCCCTTCAGGTTACCACACACAAGTTAAAAGTATGTTTTAAGATATAGTTGTTATAGTTGGCTAAATATACGTAATACATGTAAATCACTTTCATATCAATAATAACGAGGAACACATTACCTATGCTCTTAAACAGTATTAGAGATGCTTTTCAAATAGTCAAACTTCACACAGGCCTAATATAGAGAACACACTCATTTGTCCTACCACCTTTCCATTTGTTTGAGCTATCGTTCACATCTTTACTTCAATTAAAAAGGTTTCACATTGCATATTTCCAGCTTCCTTTACACATACTGTTATTATTAATACAAAGTAACCAACCACACATATCTATTGAAAACAAGTCGATTTCCCTGATAATTGACATGCTGAAACTCTTCGGAATGTGTCCCCTCCCCCAGCTCTCTCGTCCCTGTCATAAAAAACTGCTTCCATTTCATATAGAGTAATAAAAGATGTTTAAGCTAATTTCTCCACAATGTTTGTAGCCATTTAGTACCCACACATGAAAGAATAAGAACAGAGGTATAGTTGACCAGTAATCCTGTAGCACATATATTTACTGCAATGAAAACACACACACATCTGCTACAAGATTGTGTAACGCACACCCTTCTTTTACGAGGGAAACATTCCAGCGTCTTGGCACTATCTCCAAATAAGGGTGTCCCCTGCTCGCCTCTCTCTCTAAACACAAGGACTTCACCTCAATATATTGGGGGAGGGAAAAGATACTTTGTCCCTTCTAATTTAACACACATGAATATATATAAGGTGACATTAAAAGGAATATACCAGATTGAACTTTCCTGCCATACCACGTTACTTTAATACTTCAAATAATTCAAATAATCCTTCAGTAGTCATCAGAATTGTGACACTGGAAGAAGACCCCCAGATTAAAGAGCACTTCATGGGATTCCTAGTAGCAGAGGAGTCCACTGGTGAAAGTTTGTCCGCCCTGATTTTGAAGAGGCTGGAGGAGTTGCAGATTGCCTTTGATGACTGCAGAGGACAGTCATATGACAACGGCGCAAATATGAGAGGGAAGAACAAGGGATTACAGGCCAGGCTACTGCAGTTGAACCCAAGAGCTTTGTTTGTGCCTTGTGGGGCACATACACTCAATTTGGTCATTGCTGATGCTGCCAAAAGCTCCAAAGATGCCATATCATTTTTTGGCATTGTGCAGAAGCTATACTGCCTGTTTTCTGCCTCTACACAGAGATGGGCCATCCTCAAGAAACACGTCAACCTTTCACTCAAAATGTGGTCAGAAACCAGATGGGAGAGCAGAGTGAAAGCTGTGGAGCCTCTGCGATATGAAGCCGCAGCTGTGAGAGAGGCACTGCTTGAGGTGAGAAACCAGGCCAAAGACCCAATCATCAGGATTGAAGCCCAGTCTCTGGCAGAAGAAGTGGGGTCATTCCGCTTTACACTGTGCACAGTGGTCTGGTATGACATGTTAAGTCAAATTCAGCAGGTGAGCAAAGTCCTGCAGTCCCAAACAATGCAAGTGGATGTAGCAGTAAGTCTACTGAAAAAGACTGAAAAAGCTCTCAAATCCTACAGAGCCACAGGCTTTGTGGCTGCACAAACATCAGCCAAGGACATCTGTGAAGACATGAATGTGGATGCAGTCCTTGTGCAAAAGCGGCTGAAGTCAACAAAGAGGCACTTCTCATATGAGTCTCCTGATGAGCCATTGAGGAATGCCTTGCAAAATCTGGAGGTAACGTTCTTTAACGTGGTGGTAGATGCTGCAGTGTCAGCACAAAAGGAGAGGTTTACCACTCTTGAACATGTGCAAGACAAGTTTGGCATTCTGTACAACTTCCCAGACCTGCCACACCAAGAGCTGATGAAGCAAGCAGAGGCACTTGCACACACCTTAAGCCATGGAGGGCAATCTGATTTGGATGGGAAGGAGCTGGCTCAGGAGTTGGAAAATGTACCTGACTTGCCATCAAAGAGCATGACAACTCTTGAGTTGTTGAAATTCATACACACAAAGCAGCTCACCGAAATATATCCCAACTTGTGTATTGCTCTGCGGATCAGTGCAACAAGCTACCAGTAGCTTCAGCCGAGAGGAGTTTTTCCAAATTAAAACTCTTGAAAACATACCTGAGGTCCACCATGGCTCAAGAACGCCTCAGTGGTCTGGCTGTAATCAGTATTAACCATGAGGTTGGTGGTCAGATTTCATATGATGATGTGATTGATGACTTTGCAGCGAGGAAGGCCAGAAGGATTGCACTGTAAATGGAAACCAGTAGGAGCTAATATGTAGGCCAACCTTGTGTGATGATAGGGAGTGGAATGTAAATAGTTCTTGAGACAAAGTGAATTTGTAATTGTTATGTATTTGTTTGTTTATTTAGCATATTATATTTTGATTATTTGACATGTGTAACATATTTTACAATACATAATTTTCTTTTAAAGCGAATGTGCACGTTATTTTATTGTTTGTTATTGTTATTATTATTATTGTTTGTTAGCTAAGTTGTTTGTTTTAATTCTTTAGTGTGCACCTTACATTTCTTCTTAATTTTCTTTGAAAGCAAATTTGCACATTCTTTTATTGTTTGTTATTGATATTATTATTGTTTGTTAGCTAAGTTGTTTATTTGTTTTAATTCTTTAGTGTGAACTTTACATTTATTCTTAGCTCTTGTTCTTGCTTTTAATAAATAAAGCTGCAGTACTTTACTGTATAACTGTTAAGATGTTTTGATTATTTTTTTGGGGGGGGCGCAGTGGTGAAGCTCGCCTAGGGCACCAAATGTGCTAGGTCCGCCCCTGCTGCCGTTGCTAAGGAGGCAAAAGTGCAAATTTGGATTTTATATTTTTTTAAACACAGGGTTTGGTTTCGGATCGCGCCCGATTGACGGATTTCTGAAAGGGAATGGAGCCTAAACGGCCGTCAACGCAAGACAATTCGTACGAGTCCAAGCACACACGCCGGAAGAACTACAAATATGTCAGCTCTGTGTACTTCGTAACGATTTTTGGTCGCGTATCTAATGGGAATTGTAGTTTGTAGCGCTGCTCTCATATCATTTCAATGGGTTAACTTTCTATTCTTCTGTGTTTTTGTATGTTTTGAGCTGAGGTGCCAACTCAACATTCAATGTTGATGAAATGAATGAAATTTGGTGATGATTAATGGTTTTTGTGTTAATGTAATAGCAGTTAAAACAGGACCGGTCAAATTTGACCGCGAACACCAAAGTAAGAGGGTAAACGAATACAATGGGAGGGTTTTAATGTAACCATTGCTTATGACATTGATGATATTTTAAATCAAAAAACATATTCCCTAAAATGTGGAAGCTCTGGATGCCATACAAATGAACAGTTGATATTTTTTTAGGGCCACAACTTTGGCACTAGAGCACCTAGTGTTATCAAACGCATTTCAATAGTGAAACTATCCAAACATATTGCATATGAGAACATTTTCCACTACGATGAAAGGCGTGTAAGCCACCAAACCTTATTCTGGTTCTATGATGGGTAACCCCACCCATCCTCTCCACCTGCAGCTGGACAGACAGATACCCCCCCCCCCCCCTCCTGGACAGACAGGAGCTCCTTCTCCAACAGACTGCTGCAGTCACAGGAACCGATACAGGAAAACATTCCTGCCCACTGCAATAACTCTGTACACAACACGTTCTCACTCCCAACCGGTCACATGTCAACTCCTTGCAGTATCAATACTAATTTGGCTGACTTTTATATTTGATCCAATCGGTATATTGGTATATTTACACCATAACGGTGCACAGCTGATAGAAAGGGACACCTAGTGGTTAAAGCATGTTATTGAAATGTATTATTTGTATTATTAGATATTAATAGGAGACACAGACAGACAAGCTAATAAGGCTTTATTTAAACATTAAAGAATACTTTAGGTTAAGGTCTTATTTTGAATAAGAAAAAAGCTTTGGGGGCATAAATATTAAGCCTTACAAAGTACTAATATATTGCTTTCCTGCAATGTTAACTACTGTATGTTTAAGCACTTATTTTAACTGATATTATATTATATAGTATACTCTTATAAGATGTATGTAGATAGTATAAGAAATGTGCAGAATACAACAGTTTAATGGTGGAGGTATACACACATATTGATAGATGTCTTGTAATGCACTGTTGAGGAACGTGCGACCCAAGTTGTTCATCTCCGACCTTGTCAGGTATTGAACATTCAATAAATAAAGAACACAGAATTATTAAATATAAAACACAGAATTTGTGTGATTATACTAAATTATTTACAAATAAACACCACTGCATATTTACAACTGTTACACATGCTGGTGTAACGCAAATGTTTACAACTTGGGATCAATAAAGTATATCTTATCTTAAGATGATCGATGGCTACTGCCATATTTGCAAAATTTGCCTCTGAACCATGACAAGTGCATGTTTCAGGCTTATCAATTAACAACAGGAGGGGTCACAGACATAAGACCAGCTGTTAAATAAAGCTCTTCTGATCTTAGCTGTCATGTGGGTATATATTAATGCTGCCCATTATGGGCACAATCAATTTTCCCGCATTTATTAATTATATGTTTTAAATGTGAGTGTTTCCCATCCCCTAAACCTCCAGGGATGTACACAGTTTAATACTGGCAACTTCTTATTATGGGAAATATGAAAACGTCTTTTAAAACTACAATTCCCAGCAAAGACGTGCCATAGATAGAGAATATGTTGCGAAACACAGAGAGGCGAAGTCCCTCCCCTTCCGGGAGCCTCCATGGGACCCGGAAGCGGAAAATTATACATTGAATTCAATGGAGAGAGAAAACGTATCTTTTGATACCGTTTGAATTGTGCCACGAATGACACATATGATGTTTGTCAATTTAAAAGAACATTTTGAAAGTCAAAAAAATTAAAATGTGTCGTAAAACTGTGAAGTAACACATTTTTTTGTGTTAAGCCGCTCAGTGAACTACATGTCTCTGGTCCCGCACAATAAGCGTCACCAACACAAAGATGACCGTCACGTTGACACATTTCACCTCATTCTTTCAGAATGAGAATAAAAGTATAAAACGAGGTGAAAATCACTACAAGTCTGGGCACGTTGAGAGCTGTACATACACGAAAGGGGAGTTAGTCGGTTCTGTAAGGTAGTGATGTGTCGGTCGTGAACGAGCCGATTCTTTTGAACGGCTCTTTGGTATGAACGAGGGGAACCGAGTCGTACTTGGTGAGAGCCGTTCTTGTTATCGTTCAATTGTTAGTCCGCACTCACTGCCTGCCAAAATCCACTCGCCTGTTGAAAAGCTTGATTTTGTTCCCCAAACGTATTCTGTCAAGACCCGCCCCTACTCTGATTAGTAGGTTTCAGCAGGAGGAGTGAGATGGGGTGGGTCTTAACGGAATACGCGAGAGAGAGAAGTCATAACAAGTGGTAGGCTACAGGACAGGTAGACGACGTGTTGTTCGGATGGAAAATGAGCCAAACGCGAAAACGCAGCAGCATTTTGATGCACTTCAACCAAAAAAGCGCACCATTTGTAAAGGCAAAATATCCTTTAAAGCAGGGCCAACAAATGATCTCCATCGCCACTTAAAAACACAGTATCTATATTAAGAGTTGCGTGAATTTCATTCAAGGCAAGGCAACTTTATTTACTTAACACATACGGAGGGTAAATTCAAAGTAGTACATTCACGGACATGAATGACATGGATATGGCGCCACCTTATGTCGTGTTTACAAAGCAGATTATTGACATTAGGTCTGGCAATACAGTCAATCATTATCCTGGTGATTATTTCACAGACAAACCAAGTAACCCCGCCAAAAAAAACGGCTCTTTTGAACGGCTCTTTTGAACGGCTCTTTGAAAGGAACGGAGCCATAAGATCCGGCTCCCTTCAAAGAGCCATAAATCCCATCACAAAGAGCCAGCATGCGGGACCGGCTTTACAAGGTTTCGGTGAGTAACATGAGTGCAATGTTTAACGTTAATGTCAGTCAATAAGGAGGAGAATGAAAAAGAAGATGATGAACCACAGACAATACAATATAATGACTGCAGTGTGCAGGGCTGTGTTAATTTATGTTACTGTTATCAATAGCATTAGTTGACTGAGAAAACCGTCAAGAAAAAAAGTTTAGCGATGTTACGAGTCGACTAGCATAATATGAACCACGGCTGTGATTGACAACCTGGACAGCCAGTCAGAAGCTAGAATGCCAACCTAGAGAGCCAATCAGAACCTAGAACGGGTGTACTGTATACGGGTGTGTATGCTGTGGATAACATTAGTGTTCACAAGAACAAGGTACACTCCCGTGTTTTGTTTTAGTTGCTCTTCAGATTGAAGCGGCCAGTTTTATATCGACTATGTGTGATCTCCTTTTTACATCTCGTTGTGTCATTTGAGTTTATTTGCTGTGTGTAGATTCAAGGATTTTGGTTATCTTGTCAATTTGTTTGGTTATCTAGGCGCAGCTGTGTGTGACTCCCTCTGGTACACTGGTATGTGTTTTCCTAATGTAGAGAGCATTGATTAATTCATAAACTACACACTGAGTCTAGATCCTGACCAAATCCTTTTTTGTTGATCAAATGTTTTTCAAAAATGTAATACACATTTAAAAAAATACAATGTACAATCACAACCAATACAACACAAATTACAAAAAATTCAGAAAAAACAAACAATAACAACAATCAGACAAGAGGACAAAACTATGGAAAAATAAACCCTCCCACCCCCAGATCTGGACCATCCTTGTATTGCTCATTCAATCTATTATAGCATGTTAACACACATGGTACTTACTTTATTTGTACAGATCTACATGGGAGAGGATGGCACGATGCAGAGCGCTGTCTGTGGTTGTGCACGGGGGATGTACAAATGCAGCCACGCTGCAGCATTGGCAATATTTGCCATGTGGCAGATCAGCTCCACATAAGTTGAGTGCCAGTAGAGGAAGCCTGGCACTTCAAAAGTAGTCCAGCCGGTGTCTCAACTCTACCAACAGCAAGAGGAGACATACAACCCACTGGCCAGAGACATCGCCACTGAGGAAGTAGACTGGTTCAGGTCTGCACTGAGGGGCGCAGCGTGGCATGGCATGGCTTTTGTCACCTGAGCCAGAGCTGCAGCCTCAACATCAGGTCATTTTCAACGTGCCGGAGATGGTGAAGGAGCATGGGGGTCGGGGGCTTGAGGCAATTATTGCCTCAATGCGACTGAGCAGAGACCAGCAAGCTGCCATCCAGACAGCCACCGTAGGACAGCAGACAAATCCTCAGTGGCAGTTACAAAGGCAGGGCAGGTTGACAGCCAGCAATTTTGGTGCTGTGCTGAGGTCGGGACTTTCATCCACTCCATGCGCGTCCCTCATGAAGAGGGTGCTTGGGGGGTACAATTTAGACGGAGTCATGGCTGTCAACTGGGGAGTTGTAAACGAGGTGTGTTTGGCCAGTGTGTTTGGCCTTTTAAGTTTGACACATATGTAGTGATAAATGCTTCACCTGACCACTGTTCCTAAATAAAAAAAGTGTTCTGCATCGTCAGTCATTTTTTCCAAATAATTACCAATATTTCACAAATTCTTCATGTCAACTTAAGAGCACAGCTGTATGTTGAGTGTCAGCTTTGCTTGGTTCATCTTACTGGGGGGCAGCTACATGGATGTCGGTGCAGTCCACAATCATTTTGCAGTTGAAGGCAGAATGAATTTATTATTGACTCAGAATGAAGCACAACTTCATGTCATACAATACATTGACTTTATTTGTAATTGTGTAAAAAAATATGAGCATTGATTAGCAAGCAGGACCTGCAGGAACAGAGAATGGTGATGGATGAAGCTGGGAAGAGAGAAGAATAAAGAAAACAGATCAACTTTATTATCGGATATTAAAAATTCAATTTCAAAACAAGTTGCCGCTCCTACAGTTTTCTAGTATGTAAAGATGATTTCACATGACCTATGCAAAATATCACACTCAATACATGTGTCTCTCTGGGGGGTACATTGTGCCTTTGATGTATATAAATAATATACCATAACCAAATACTATTACGTACAGTGGAAATCAGGTTGCCAGAGCAGGTCAGTCCAGTGTGCATGTTCCTCAGGGTCTCAGCAGTTACAGGTGAGGTAAAGAAAATAAAAGAGAAAAAGGTCAGTAACAACACTTTAAAGTAACAACACTGAATAATTATCTCTTTTAATAATTTTCTCTCAGTAATCACTCAAGTACTGTCTTTCCAACAAACAGATTGACTCACCCTCACTGTCATCACAATGACACATGTCCAGAAGAATGTCATGCAAAGCTCCCTGCCTGCCTGCCTTCCTTCGACTCTCCCTGAACTGCTTCCTTAGCACCCGGTGGAGGGCGCAGTAGGCTACTCTTCAAATGTTTCACGAAATACTTACCATGATGACTACTCTTACTGTTTAACATTTTGGTGTACTTCATGTAATAAAATAATAACTTCATGGTAAGGCTACTAAAAATGACAAGGCTAAGTAATGTAATGCTAACTAACGTGCTCGCTACTCGTCGCTACTAGCTAGGTAGCTAACTTGACTATGTTCCATGCACAACATGTATATTACCTATGATATTACCTGATATGTCTGATCCAGCGACCCCTGGTCCTTTCATAAGACGGGAAGCGATAGAACGAGCAAGTGGTATGATCACTTTTGTGATTACAACATGGTACAAAGCACACAGGCATCTTGTAAAAGTGAATTTATTGGAGCAATCTCTTATATTTATTGGAGGGAATAAATCAGTTATGAAATCTTCTTCTTCGCTTTAATTACGAGTCTCAACCACTTGGAGCATTATCGCCTGTGACATCACATGCGCGACCCAGAATGGGATTTGTAGTCTTTGTAGTCGCGTATTTTTCATAGTCTTATATTTCAACAGTTTTACGACAAAATGTGACTTTTTTGACATGGAAATGATTGTTTAAGATTGACAAACATCATATGTGTAGTTCGTGGCACAATTCAAACGGGATCAAAAGATACGTTTTCTCTCTCCATTAAATTCAATGTATAATTTTTCGCTTCCGGGGTCCCATGGACCGGAAGTAGATGGGCGTGACTTCGCCTCTCTATAGTGTGTAGTTACTACACAGTTACTACATTTGTAGTTCTGGGGACGAGGTGGGGGAGGGGGTGGACCCGTTCAAATCCAGTTTTGGAGCGTCTGCCGTGGTTCCATCCCATTTCAAAGTGCTGTTCGACGCTCGGCGTAACCCTCTGCGCACACTCAAACATCCAATCAGAGCTTGAGGACTATAACAAGGTTTGTCCATGGATGGGTTTGTCCAGCGCCATATAGATAGAAGAGTTACGACAGCGGAGGTCCAAAAACGGTTATCGTCACGTGGTTCATGTAGACGAGGATCGTTCCCCGGAAGTTCATGGCGGGCAATGTGAATGCATTGATAACAGGAGATAGAACTACGATTTTTGGTAATTATTAGTGAATAAAGGTTTTGATTTGCAATATTTATACAACAAATCGATATGTGTATGTATTTACATCAATATGTTTAAAAAAAAAATAGAATTTGATAATATTAATTGATAATATTAGGATTAGTGTGAACAACTAGTTTACATGTTAGGCTAACAGTGCCTTGGTTGAAGAGCCTGTTGCTGTTTATTTATTTATATTGTATGGTAGTCAGGAGCATCACTTTCTAATGTTTATTGATATATTTAGAGGGAGGGGATCTAAAGGAATGCTTCAAAATTCAGATTAGATTCATTTCTACCATTTTCTTAAATTCATGGTAGTTTCAGTAATCCCATGGTAATTGAGGACACAAGTTATCTAAATGACTAATGTCATCTTTATAGCTTTCAGAAAGAACAGGAGACCGACAGGTGACTATCAAAGGACGAGCAGCAGCAGCAGCAGCAGCAGCATGATGATGATGATGTTAAATGTGTTGTTTTAGGAACATCCATTGCAAATACATGGAATTCAATAAACATTGAATAGCATATCATGCAGTTTGTCTGTGCCTTTTCCTCCGTGTTGTCCTGGTTTGCTGTGCTGCCTCCTAGTCGCCACCATGGTTTGCTGTGCTGCCTGGGGATGCTCAAATCGCTCCGAGAAAGGAGTACGAATGTACGGCTTCCCCACTGACACAGAGCGGAGGAAAAAATGGCTGGCTCAAGTCAGCAGGAGCAATTTCACGACCAACAGCAAAAAAATATGTGAGGTTATTATATACAAACACTGCATTTGCACTTTTTCACAAAATGAAAACCACACCATTGGGAAAGCTTAATGTTTTGTTTAATACAAAAAAACCGGGAAAGGCTTGAAAAACACAGAGTTGAGACTCAGGGTGCAGGGTGAGGGTCTCAGTGCAGGTATTCAGGCTCCATTGAATCCCCCTCTGGTTCTTGTGCTGAAAGAGGGAGTAACAGACAGGAGAAAGGGTTATACATGTTAGGGCTGGGTCCAAAGTTCAGGACCTACAATGGCAGCGACCAGATGGATTCAGTCTTTTAACAAAGTTTAATAAAGGAAAAAAGGAGCAACTAAAAAACAATCCACAAAATGAAGGTGGATCTAGTTCACGCTGGTGGCGGCAGCAGGACTCAGGCTGGCTCGAGCAGACACTGGAAAAACAGAGGAAAAAACAAGGTTACTCTTCAACAAAAACAGCAAGAGAAAATCACACTAAGCTAGGCTACTACGACATTCAGCTCTACCGAGTGAGACGGAATTATCTGGCACTGGAGTGTGAACATGACCAGGGTTTTATGGAGGAGTTGATTAGATGAGTACAGGTGCTCCTCATTGTGAACCAGCTGAGCCTTCTAACGATCACCACACTGCACAGGAGAGAGAGAGAAGACAGAGGGGAGGGGGAGAAAGCAACACACCTAAACCATAACAATACACACCTATATAGCACACCTATTGGATGGGAAATTGCCTTGGGGAGATAAGGTGTGGTCTTTGTTCCCAACTGAAGTTATGGAACTTTATTATTTGTGAGTTTAACAAAGTATGACAAATGGCATCAGTAACAGATGTGATATGAATTTCTATAAAGTTGTCTCACATTCTTGGTCATATTTTATATACAGTATGTAATGAGTATAACATGTCCAGTAAGTATAAAGTGTTTCCTAATACTGTGTATTCAACCACTATGGTATAGTGGATGGTACTATGGTATGGTATCCAAGCTTAATCTGTTATCTGTAAACGTTCCCTAAATCTACTAATTTATGGATAATCCACTGACATCCTTTAATACACATGTTAATTTGAATCAGATGTAGGCCTACTGATAATATCCGCAATCTAAATCTTTAAACTTCTTCTTACCTTTAAAAGTCCGTCACCAACGGGCTATTATGCTGCAACTCTACAACTCTGTTAGCCTCTCAATCGCCGGGGAACGATTGAGAGGCTCCACGATCCGCCATTGCTGTAAAAAAGTGGTCCATTGGAGTGAACGGAGATGACGTAACTCTCAGTCTATATGGCGCTGGGTTTGTCAAGCGAAGCGGAGAGAATACTTCCTTCCGTGTGTAAAATTCTCTAAAGCAAATGAGCTGCTCCGACCCTCGGTCCTGACGGACTCCAACTTGTGTTTATTAATCAAACAAACAAATAAATACACACAAGGATACTTATGTGTTATTGTTGAGTAAATAACTGTGTGTGGTTTAGAAAATAATACAAAATTAGAAGGAAAAAACGATGAAACAATACAGATTTCAGTATTCTGAGCCCCACTCTCCCCATAACTGACGGCAACAAAAGTCCTCCATTATTCAATTAAAATAAAGAAGCAAAAACAATAAGTGTGGCTTGATATTGAGTAAGAAAAAGGTTGATAAACGCTGTGAGAATGGATCTGCGGAGAGCATTTCACCCCGATCCCAACGTGTCTATTACCAACGTTCAGGGAGCTCTATGCAAGTCGGTGACGGGGAGGGGCCCTGACCGTCCGTCAACATGTGACGGGTTGGGAGTGAGAACGTGTTGCTGTACAACAAATCACCTCTGGCTGGAAGAGAACTCTCTGCTCCATAGTTTCTCTCTTCACTGTACATTTGACATATTCAGTGTAATATGTAATATTCCATCTGTCACATTCTTATGTAAATATAACACCTTGCATATCTTGTTATTGCTCATTTATAAATTCAACATGTATATTTTCTTCTTTATTTCTTGTCTTTTTATTTGTATTGTATAATGCCATGTGTTTTAATGCTGCTGCAACACAAAGATTTCCCAAATTGGGATCAATAAAGTTCTATCTTATCTTAAACCAACAACCAGTGTTCCGGATGAGGATCATCTCTTTACGAACATATTCAAGTGCTAACCCATATTGTTACTTCTAAATGAATTTATTTCCAAACGCATTATAATGCAGTGTGATGTAAACAACAAAAAGTACCACAGACGTATGCTTAATTTATATTTATTCATCAACCAACCACATCAATAACATTGTTTTTAAAACAATAAAATGGTCCTCTCTGGCAATGGTTTACTTATGTGTTTCACCACAATACAAGTAAAAGGCCACCATAAGGGTGTATGTCTTGACTCTAGAGCGTTGGGGTTAGTCTAACATGAAAAGCATGGACAACAGAACATAAAATCAAGTTATGCAAACGGTTATAACATACAGTATTAAGAAATCATACAACACAACAATTTTTTTATGATTTAACTATGTATATTAAACATGTACATTCTATGTGTAAATCAAATATAACAATTTATAACAATGTATTATTTGGTTTTGAGAACAACAATGAGGTGATTCACCAAATAAACTATTTGTTGTTTATCTCAATGTCCCTAATTATACATCCTAAAAGACTGTGCATTGTACATGTTGATTGAAGTACTTCAATCAATCAGGTTAATAGCTGGAGACCAAAAAGGAAATATAACTGACAAAGCAATTAAAGCAAGTAACGCAAAAGAAACAAAAATGAACAATTAGAGGAAAGCTGTTATTGGCCTGCGGTGTAACAGGTGCAGTCATATAAAGTTAATGACAGGTAAATCCTATAAGAGATCGAAAATAATAATGCATAGGCATCCCGTTCTGGGAAAAAAAAGGAAAGACCTCCTGCTCTTGGACAATGATGTGCTCACCAAGTTGTATGGTAACCAGCAAGATATACTTGGAGATTTAGGAATTTACATTCTAGTGTTTCAAAAAGGATCAAAAGTGAATGGTTCATTGCTCAGGATGCATTCCAGGGACGCTGAGCATTTTCTTCAATACAATTTAAGTTGTGTACAAGTGAAATATTTGGCCTGATGCTGTGGCATAGGGAAAAGTCATATGGTCAACATATTCAAGGGTGATCTTCCATTGAGGAGTATGAATACAATCTCTATACAAAGTCAGTAAAGTATTTATATTTATTTATTTATTTGATATTCGTGCTTGAGAGCAGCAGCAACCTGGGGAAATACAGAGAAACAAAAAAGAGGGGCAGATCAGAAACCAAATTTGAGGTTTTTGAATACACAATGTAAGTTTAGCATTAATGAATACAAAAGTAACAGCAACATGTCTAGTTTGAGGCTAAATCAACAAAGATACTGTACATTAATTCATAAGTAAATTACCTAAATTATGTTTCCTTCTTCATCCTCACTGGTGTCTGGACTGCTTAGGCCACTTTGACTTTCCTCTTCATGTTGAAGGAAAGAAGCATCAGGACCTAAAGCAGTCTTGTACTGCTGCAGTACCACCTGCAACCTCTCCAACGCCTCAGCATGCTTCCTTCTGAGGGTGCACCCATGTCCTCCATTCCCCTTGTCTACATCTGAAAATACACAAAATATTGTTATATGGACATACTATAAAGTAAGATTGCTTCACGAGGCCAGAGCACTTCAATGGAGTATATTCTCTCCCATGTACATATAAAGATGATTGTCACTGTCAAGGGACTTCATTACAGATGTAGCACTGAATTTCGGACTCCAGCTTACAGCTTCCTGCCTACTACCTGCCAAATACCAGTATAGACAAGTTTACGCGACAAACCACGGGTAGCGCCATAACCCTACACAAATGCACTTCATTTCCGCCGGAAGTCTTTTGCACAGCGTCTGTCGGTGTAAACCGGTGTAAACAGTCAGACGGGCACTGGTGTAAACACAGCGATTTCGATGCTAACAGTGATGCTAGCTTGGGAACACGATTCTACTTCTTTGACTGGAGATGGCGTTACTCTCCCCCACCCAAATTCAGTGCAAAACTGGGAGGATAACATGACGACGTGGCCCAGCATAACGTACAGCAAAATTTGCTCCTACTTCGTTCAATCCATGGCAATAGATGGAAAAGCAATGGACAGTCTGAAGGCATATCATAAGGCTGCGCACATTCTACTTTGCCCACATGCTCCCGAAAATTGTTGACGATTTTGTTGAGGGAAGGTTACAGTTCTGCAGTAAATATCTCAGCATTTTAAAACCAAAATAAACTGCCTTATTTAGGTCATGCCCACAGGAGCCAACAGTTGTCTGTTGTTTACATAATGCACAATTTACATGATCTCTTTATGCTGTGCAATATATCATATGTGCCTGTACTGTTTGAGTGAAAATAAAGTTTGATGTAATTTCATTTCATTATTGCACTGTTATTGCATTATTGCATTTCATATGTTCCTTAGAGTGCTACAATTTCTTTTAACACAGTTCATCATTCATATTAAGCTCATACTGTACATAAATAACACTGAATGAATTAATTGTTGAGAGGAAACTAAAGAAATGGCTTCAACAAGAAAGATCACATGTTTAATCCTAACAGGTATTACAAATTAAAATATAAAAGCAGCCCACACAATTACATCACTATGAAAATATTCATATATAATATTAAAAAATACAATGCATGCAGTATTTGTTGTGTTTATCTGTATTTAATGAACAACATGGCTGGGTGTTGGTAGACAGGGACACGAGGCAAGATTCTAAACCTCACGAGGCACTCTGATCAGTGGACTCTTCAGGTTAACTAGGCCAGCACAGATGGTTAAGATGTTGTCCAGTTTCGGTGCCATGCTGATGGGAACGGTCTGGGATAAAATCTTAAAGACCTTCATTCTCTGGATTGCTCTTTCCACGTGTATGCGGACATTGGCTACTCGCCTGGTGCGTGTCGTTTCCTCATTGGTCAACTGATTGCGCCTGTAGGTGAAAGCAGGGATGTTCAAACTGACCCTTCTCTCATCAAGCAAGTCTCGAATGGTGAACCCACGGTCCGCCATGACCTCATCACCAGCCCTCAGTCTAGAAACCCACTGTCCATGGTGATAAACTTATCGCTGCTTCTGCCAGCATAGGCGTCAGATATAAACATGATTAGCCCATTAGGGGCCACAGTGACAAGATATTTCACAGTGTTGCGTGATTTGTACTGGCTGAAAGTGTCACTCCTTGAGTCGTGGTTTGTGGCTCTCTGCATGGCACTTTCGGCACAGTCAATGATGCAGGTGGTTCGAGGGTAGTTCCTCTGAAACGACAAGGGCATGGTGGCACGAATTGTCTCTCTTGGAAGCCAGGGGATCAGGACTTTGAACTGTTCACCCATCACGTCAATCCAGTGACTAATCACAATGCTTGCCATTGATGTAGACACATTGAAGCGGTGAGCAATATCTCCTAATATTAGGTTTAGTTTTAGCTTCATCAAGGTCATCAGGATTTGGTCAACAACAGGGAGGGTAATTGATGGCTTACTGAAAGGCAACAACACCGTCACCAGGGTGAAAAATTGAACCATACGCACTCCTGTATACAGCCGGGACCTAGCATCATCAATGACCATGGTGCTAGTCACAGTAGGACCCATTTCTGCCTCGCACTGTGTGGCCTTGTCTATTTTAACAGACTGTGTTGTTGAAGAGTATGTGTGGTCAATATGTGACGGATCCTCCCATTGGGTCTGGGCATCTTGAAATGTTGGTGTAGCAGGCTCAGTCTCACAGGCAGGCTGACAGGTTTCAGGAGCATCTAAAAAGGGGAAGAGAAAACATGGATGGAGCTAAATTAATGCAGGCATAGAGTCCAGGCAGGCATTTGGGGATCAATAAAGTATCTATCTATCTATCTATCTATCTATCTATCTACACGCAGGCGCGCACACACACACACACACACACACACACACACACACACACACACACACACACACACACACAATTAATGAAGTAGCCGTCCTGGGCATTGTTTGTCCCATCTCCAAAACAATCAACTGCCTTAGCAAAATACCGGTAGCAATGTTAGTGTATGACAACTTATTCATAATTAACAGTATTGTCAGCTTCATAGCTAAAGTTGCTGAACTTACCCTCAGCTTCAAGTCTGCGTTTCTTTATCTGGGGGGAGGCAGTGGTCCGCTGGGTGAGTTGACGTCTCTTTGGCTGGGGAGGGCGATTGTACCCCAACCACAACGCTGGGAAAGGATTATCCTTGGTTGGTTTTTGGTCAACAAAGTGATAGGAACAAACAAAAACGTTGCGGGGTGGTTTCTTTAAATTCAATGCCTTCAGCCAGGTCCTTGATTCCGAGTCGGTATCAGGCTTGCGAAAAAATGTCAACAATGGAGCGCATGGACATTGCCTCTTCGTAGCTGGTTTGTGGTCGTAGCACTCTATCTAACCACTCGTTCAGTCGGCACAACGGAGCTAGCTAGCAAAACAAACCCAGTCCGCCAAAACGGAAGTGCATTGCATCGAAGGGAGGAGTTCAGGATGTAGAGCGGAAACGGCTCAATAACTTGTGTATAGAGGAATGTTAAGCCCTCCCACTATTTTCCAAGAGGGCGTTGCCAGATTTTCAATTTCAGGTTTTAACCAGGAGATGGCGCTTCATTCACAAATACAGAAAGACAAGTTTCATGGACTTTCAGTTGTGTTTTGAAGAGCATTTGAACACGTCAATATTTTAGATCAACTAAAGTATATCTAATCTTGTAATTCAATAATATATAGTCTTTATATATTACATAATCATAATGTAAATGTTTACATTACACTTCTTTATTTGTTATGCTCATACTTTAACCTTTACAATCGTTTGCTTTAATATGCAGTATATTTTTGTGTGTGCTTCCTCCTGCTCCCTTTCGGACACATACTGTATGATTTATTATTAATATAAAGATATTATTAAGATAAGATAAGATGTTACTTTATTGATTGAACATTTTAGTTTAGAATGTGCTGTCCCACGGTAATTCAGAAGGCTCACAGGTCACATTCCGACCATTATTTAAAACAATAGGTGCTTTCACACCGTCTACAGTTTGATTTGTATAGAGGGAGCTCTGTCAGTTTTCGAATTACCCATTTGTTTTCGGGGAGCCCTATTTTTCAGAGCACATCCTGCTACTAAATATGTCACACGCACGCTCTGTTGACTGGCGCAGCAGCGCGGATGCGATCAATTGCTATAAAAACACTCTTCTACTAATACAGACGGTGTCACTATGCCGGCGGATGTGGCCGTTGTTGAAGCCTCTTCAGGCTCCGCATCGGCAGGCCTCTCCCTCGGTTTGGAGCTGTCAAGCTCGACCCTAACGCCGCTTACAGCCGGCCAACTAAAAGTTGTTTTCCGTTCACGTTGTCATTTTTAGACTCCTTCGCTTCTTTGCTTGTGAATCCAAAAGCTGTGCCGCTTGGCTGTTCTCGTTTTGCCATATTTTTTTATTACACAGCCAGAGTTAAAAAAATATCAATATGAACATTTCAAATACCGCGCCGGCATCACCGCCGTAACCATAGCAACGTAAGTAAGAATGCAGCGCCGCCACGTACAGATGGCAACACCCAGACATATTCACAAATATAAAACAAATATTCAGAAACTGTAATGAACAATAACTATTATTTATTTCAAGAACTGTTATTTACAGAAACTCAACATTTCTAATCTGTGTGACTGTTACGTCCCAACTAGGGGAAGAGGAATGCAACACACACCAGTATGTAATTAGTATTAATTATAAGTGTTTATTTAAAACAGCTGTGAACAAAATGGCAGGCAAGCAGCCTGAAACAAACAAAAGAGCCAAAAGGGCACAGGTTGACAAATAACCAACTAAAGGAGGACTCTAAAAAAGGAGTCTAAAGACATACAGGGAAAATACATACTAATATACTAAATAAAGAACGAAACAAAACCTCACTCTAAAAGTGGTACAACTAACACAAAGAATCTATACAAAAACACAGCTAAACTAAAGGCAACCGTCACAGAATCCTAACCTACTCTAAACACTAACTAAGCTACTCTACACTCTAACTAATCACACACGTTTAACCCCAGAACACAGAGCAAGTAGCGAGAGGCATCTGTCCACATACAGAGCCTCCAGAATGATGATTGTCCCCAAGCTTTGTAATAATCTCCAGCAGGTATGCGCCGGCTGTGCGCTGCGATTGGAGTGCATCGGGCCCGGCGTGCTCCAATCGCAATCTTCAGGGGCGGACCAGGAGATGGGAGCCAATGCCGGGAGGGCAACCGCACAGCTCATGTACATAGAACACACACAGCTGAAAACACTCCGACGACCAGGAAGGCAGCAGCCGTAACACTCCCCCCCTTAAGACACAAACCCACAGGTTTTGTGAACCTAAGCACACTAACGAAATTCCTAATAACACACATACATCACAAACTCAACCTGACACACTAACATCTCAAACTCAACCTGGACAAGCATTGGCCAACACATTCTCTGAACCCTTTAATGACGGGTGTCTACTGCTGTAGTCCCGCACAATCAGAGCCCATTGCAGGAGACGCTGATTGTGCGTGGACACGCTAGGGCAGAATATAAAGGGATCGTAACAGCTAAACACCACAATTGGCCAAAGGCTGGGTCCAACATGAATCTTAAAATGTTGTAGAGCCAACACCAACACTAAGATCCGATGAACTACCTGACGCTCTCTGGTTACCGGGAGTGTCGAGAAGTCTAGAGGCTTGTCTGAGCAGGCGTTTTGCGCTGGTCTCATGACATCCTCACGAGGAGGAGGGGGAGCCACAATTTCTGGCTTCTCCTCAGACACTGGTTTATCTGAAGGCACAGGCACAATCACAGGATCAGACAATGGGACATCAGGGTCACGTTTACTTGCCTGTGCGCGTGCGTGTGTAGCCAGACCAATGCCTTTAGGCGGAGATATTTTCTGCCGCTGTTCCTTGCGCTTCAGCGCTGCACAGTTGGCGATGACATGTCCAGGTTTGTGACAGTAAAAACACTCCCTCTCTTCTCTGTTCACGTTACACACATTTGCTGGCTGAGTAAATGGTGCGGCTGACACACGGCGGGATCTCTCCGTAGAGACAGGGGAAAACACAGTTTTATGCATCAGCACATACTCATCAGCTAACACAGCGGCAGCAGAGAGAGAGTTTACCCTTTTGCTTGTTCACGTACTCCGCAATGCGATCAGGCAAACACTTCTTAAACTCCTCCAACATGATCAATTCTCTCAGAGAAGAATAATCGGTAGCATTACATGAAGCAATCCACTTAGCAAAACACATTCCCTTTTTCCTAGCGAACTCTACGTGCGTTTGATCAGGACTCTTCCTATAGTGTCTAAACTTTTGCCGGTAAGCTTCAGGAACTAACTCATACACTCTGAGGATGGCACCTTTTACTGAGTCATACTGCAGGCTGTCCTCTAACGTGAGAGCCACAACTGCTTCCCGAGCTTTTCCATGTAATTTGCACGTTACCATCAGAGCCCAAACTTCAACCGGCCACCGCAATGCTGTAGCAATGCTCTCGAATGCGCTAAAATAGGCATCCACCTAAGTCTCACAGAATGTTGGCACTAGCGAAATGTTGTTGCTCACGTCAAAGGCAGGTGGAGGAGGTGGAGATGGCAAGTATCTTCCGGCAGAATCAAAAGCACCGGATGCGCGCAGTTGGGAGTCTAGCTCCGTCTGCCGTACCCGGAGTTCCTTATCTGCTTCGATTTTTTTGATTTCCTTATCAGCTTTGATTTTCTTTACCTCCAACTGAAACTGATACTGCCTGTCTTGCTCCCTATCTTTTGCCTCTAACTGAAGTTGCCTGTCTTTAGCTTCCAACTGAAGTCGGGCGAGGCGGACTTTAAGTTTATTCCCTTCCCGGGGATCAGGACTACCAGGAGACGGTGGACGATAGCGAGGCGGCACAGACGGTGCTTTACACTGCTCGCTCCCCTCGCTGTCACTACCCTCTCCTTTAGCACGGACATTTGGCACAGTGAGCTCAGCTTGTGCAGACAGCACCAGAAAACCCCTTTCCACCAACTCATCCACCACCAGAGCCTTTAACTCTTTTTTTAACAATTGTTTTGCCACTGGGAGACCGAAATGTTGCGCTATCTCATATAAGTCGTTTCTACGACACTGAACTAACTGCTCATGAGAAGGACAGACCAAAAACGACTCTAAATCAAAAGTTGCCATACTCAGCTAAAACTGCACACAACCTTACCAAATAGTTTTTAGCTATACAAACCACTAATAACCCCAGGAAGTAGTTATTTATCCCGGACGAGCCCCCTATGTTACGTCCCAACTAGGGGAAGAGGAATGCAACACACACCAGTATGTAATTGGTATTAATTATAAGTGTTTATTTAAAACAGCTGTGAACAAAATGGCAGGCAAGCAGCCTGAAACAAACAAAAGAGCCAAAAGGGCACAGGTTGACAAATAACCAACTAAAGGAGGACTCTAAAAAAGGAGTCTAAAGACATACAGGGAAAATACATACTAATATACTAAATAAAGAACGAAACAAAACCTCACTCTAAAAGTGGTAGCCTACAACTAACACAAAGAATATATACAAAAACACAGCTAAACTAAAGGCAACCGTCACAGAATCCTAACCTACTCTAAACACTAACTAAGCTACTCTACACTCTAACTAATCACACACGTTTAACCCCAGAACACAGAGCAAGTAGCGAGAGGCATCTGTCCACATACAGAGTCTCCAGAATGATGATTGTCCCCAAGCTTTGTAATAATCTCCAGCAGGGCTGTGCGCTGCGATTGGAGTGCGTCGGCCCGGCGTGCTCCAATCGCAATCTTCAGGGGCGGACCAGGAGATGGGAGCCAATGCCGGGAGGGCAACCGCACAGCTCATGTACATAGAACACACACAGCTGAAAACACTCCGACGACCAGGAAGGCAGCAGCCGTAACAGTGACACAAATATGCACGATTGTTTTGGGCTCCCCCTATTTATCTCAAAGTCAGAATTCAGGGGAGCTCCCTCCCTCTTCGGGGGAGCCAAGCTCCCCCTAGCTCCCCCCCATTTCGAACAGTGTCTGTGGCTGAATGGCCAGCGATTAGGTGCGGCGCATTTATCATAGGTGATCAGAGCTAACTGCCTGCCGTCAGATTTCATTTAAAAAACAGATCTGATTTTAAGACTATTTCTGCGCTCATAAAGAATGATAAGAATAAGAATAATGCGTATTGAACTGGTTTCATTAATTAGTGAGTTTATTTAACACTAGAACCGCCAATCGGGTCAATTTGTGTGATGTGTGTTGTGTGTGTGCAATGTAACTTTTTTTCAATAAAATATTAAAGTTTCCCAGTCCGTGACTTTTCCTGAAAGTGTGTTATGTAGCACCCTATGTTGTTAAAAATTGCATTCTAATCGCGGGATTTGACGGGTTTAGGTAGGCCTATACAAAAACCTCTGGCGGTTCTAGTGTTAAGGTAATTAGGTACGGTAGAAGCCCTTTTTTATCAGTAACGAATTTAGCAGTTGAACATAAAAGTCAACTAACTGAGGGTCACTTGCAATTACAGTGTTGTGTCTAACTGTAAGCTTGTCACTCAGAGTAACCTACCGTTAATTTAGCTGCTGGAGAAGAAAGATCAAGGGGGGAGGGGGGGAGAGAGCTGTGGTTGATGGGCCATTAGTTGTGTAAATACACAGCTGAGAGCTGCCGTTTCATTCAGACTGTTTAAAAAACTGTAACAATGGACTATTTTTCTTAGCGGATGCATGTCAATTTAAATCAATACATACAACTATTTTTTAAATCAATACATACAACTATTTTTTAAATCAATAAAAACATTTTCTAAATTCATAAAAGCATTTCAATTAATATTGGGAGTCATGTCGTTACTTTGTTGAGAATGTGGCCGTGTAATAAGCGGGATAATTTGCAGCGACTTGTTCCTTATGGGGAAAATAACACCCGTCATGTGTGTGTAGAGGTGTGTGTGGTTAAAACACTTTCATGAAGTGAAGGAATTTCCTTCTATAAAACAGCTGTGGGCAGCAGTGAGTGTCACGGACATGAATTCATAGATCAAGGCAGACTGGTGCACACACTCTCCTGTCCTGCCAGGCGACACGTCCGTTCTAAGCCGTGTCACTCACTCCTCACATCCCAAGCATCCCCGAAAAGTGTAATATGTTGTTACATCTCAGATGTTATGTTTCAGTTGTGCTCTGTCTATGTTCAGTGATGCAAACTTGTCACCTTTCGGCGAAATTCGCCGTTTTGAATCCAAAATAAGTCGTTTGTGTGATTCATGTAAATCTGCAATACAAATATTTTTGGGGTATGGGGGGGGCTGGGACCCGGAGTAATCTGCGACCGTGAGCTGTTATGTGCCATCATGACACGCATGGTGTTCTTTTTTTATATATTATAATGAAGTACGAGCTGTGTGCTCGAGTCTTCCTGCCTGTCGGCTCTGCTCATGGATGTATAATAAGGCTCTGCTGCTCCAAGATGATGGTCTAGCTTCAGCAGCTATATTACCTACGGGTGCGTTCGTTAATATTAACTGTGCGTCCGGAGTCACTGTGGCACAGACTGGACCGCTGGTGAACAGCTGTTAGAACGGGCCGTTCAGGTGTTCAGAGCAGAGCTCCCTGTCGGAGCGGCAGAGCGGGATGAGAATTGAAAAGATTTTCTGTGGCAATATTATTTAAGGAATCGTTGAGCTAGCTAGCTAGCATACATTGTCACTATCTGCTTACGTTAGCTTTAGCCTTTTATTTCTAATAGTTTTTTTCATAGGCTATAAACAGAGGTGGTATAAGTATATATATTGTACTTGAGTAAAAGTAGAAGCACTCAGATCTTGCACTAGAATAAAAGTAGAAGTACTCAGATCTTGTACTAGAGTAAAAGTATAAGTACTCAGGTCTTGTACTACAGTAAAAGTAGAAGCAGATCTTGTACTAGAGTAAAAGTAGAAGTACTCAGATCTTGTACTAGAGTAAAAGTAGAAGTACTCAAATCTTGTACTTGAGTAAAAGTAGAAGCACACAGATCTTGTACTAGAGTAAAAGTAGAAGTACTCAAATCTTGTACTTGAGTAAAAGTAGAAGCACTCAGGTCTTGTACTTGAGTAAAAGGAGAAGCACACAGATCTTGTACTAGAGTAAAAGTAGAAGTACTCAGGTCTTGTACTTGAGTAAAAGTAGAAGTACTCAGATCTTGTAATTGAGTAAAAGTAATAGTCCCAGAGTGTAGGAATACTCTGTTACAGTAAAAGTCCTGCATTCAAAATGTTCCTCAAGTAAAAGTAGAAAAGTATTATCATCAAAATATATTGAAAGTAGCGACAGTAAAAGTAGTCATTGTGCAGATTGGTCCATTTCAGAATAATATATATGATATGTTTTATAATGATTGATCATGAAAGTGTTCTCAAAGCTGGTAAAGGTGCAGCTAGTTTGAATGACTTTGTATACTGCAGGGTAGCTTGTGGATTTACTCCAGGTGGAACTAAAGTCTGATTTAACACTTGATTATATTTCACTTAATTAATCCAGATCTGTGAAGTAACTAAAGGTATTAAATACATGTAGTGGAGTCAAAGTACACCATGTACCTCTGAACTGTAGTGGAGTAGAAGAACAAAGTAGCAAAACATTGAAATACTTAAATAAAGTACAAGTATCTCAAAATTGTGCCCAAGTATAGTACTTGTTGAGTTTATGAACTTAGTTACTTTACACCATGTGGCTATAAAGATAAAAAGACTTAAGCCTTGCACAGAGGCACGAAAATACATTTTTAAAATGCTCAACAGTGCTGCCAAAATTATAAACTGACTGCTACACAATTTAAAATAAATGCTTTTATATATTTCTATTAGATGTGACTCTTTGGCGTTTCTGTTATTATTAACACTGCTGCTTTAGTTCTGACTGCTAAAATCCTCTGTCATTCCGTGGGGTGGGGGAGCCGGGGGCTCGGATCCTTGTCACCTTTTTCATACCTGATGAGTTTGCATCCCTGTATGTTAAAAAGCCTCAGTCACCTTAATTCATGTAATAAAAACATCTCAGGTCAGTAACACTCAAAGCTAAATGTGCAATACCATGTTCAGCTATGTTACTATTTATAATGTTATTGTTGTTACATCAGAATATGTACATATTGAAATGATTTCTTAACTTACAGTAGGCTATTTTTTACAATGTGTGTTGGAAGGATTTATTAAATTACAATGAATATTGTCATTGTTGAAGGCTTTTAGAGAAGGGTGAACTATAAGCCTGAATTACATAACATTTTATACCTAAAAACATAAAAGCCACAATAAATAAATCACAATTATTCTAGTTATTTTTACCTCCGGCCCCCCGCGAGACCATTTGGTACAGCCCGTCGAGATCATTTATAAACATACGCAAAAAAGAAAAAAATTAAAGAAATCTAGATGGCAAAAGAATTAAACAAGCGAGTGCCTATTTTTCCTGGCCTTGGCCATATATGTCAGGGTCCTTGAACACAACACGAGCCTGACGTGTCATCACGTGTTATATGTCTCGTCTGACAGGGGTGCAGTTCTGACAGAGAGCACCAGAACGTCGCTCCGCCACTTCAGATAATGAGCTGTACACATGCTGCAGTTTTTGCGTGGCTGTGTCTTTAGTTGAAAGCCCAGTGGCGATCTGTTCATTTGTCATACTGATCATACAATCAATCAACAAATCTTTGTTGTTACTAGTATCTGGTTAGCTAGCTATGCTAACAAATATAAGAAGCTTTTCTACAACCAGTGAGGTAAAGGCACATCTTTATATGATCAATATAGTTATAAAAAAATTAGAGAATAAAGTAAACTACTATATAAAATACTATATGACAGTAAAAAAAGTTGTTATTAATAAACAAGAATACAGTTTGAAAGGGGAGTGATTTGTAAAATATCCATAAATAAAAAATAAATCTGCTTACAGTTCTGTTTCATATTGATGTTGAGAGATGTATCCATAGATCTCCTAATGTTGCTCTCAAAGTGCACCAGATTGATGCTTTTAACTTCAAGATTTAAAAAAAAAAAGATCTTCCCAGGTGAGCATGCCCCCGGACCCCCCAAGAGGAGGTTAGGTCCCCCCCCATTTAAAACATGTTCACATGGATAGGAAACTAAATTGCACACATGTTGTGTCCGTATCTTTCTGTTTTGGTGGTCATGCCAAAACCATGCACGTGCATGCATGCGCGAGTCATGGCAAGATATCTGGATTAAGAGGTTGCTTTTTCTTTGCACAGCATGAAAGAAAGGCGAAATTAATGGGCTGTGATTTTAGTATTTTTAAGCAGAGGTCAATTATTTGTACGGCCCTTGGAGGATGTTGAAAAAATTGAAATGGCCCTTGAGAGGAAAATTGTTCCTCACCCCTGCTTTAAAGTCAAGCTTCAGTTTAAGACTCACCCTGTAATATAAAACATGTGATGGAGCATTACTAACCTTATTCAGATGGTTTCTTTCACCAAACCATCTAGGAAAGCTCCATTGGAAGCCATTTGGAAAGGGCAGGCACTTTAAAAAATACTTGGATCAATCTGTCTATCACCTTCTATCATGGGCCACTTCTGATTGGTTAACAATGGCTGGTACATGTGGAGCACAGCACTTCTGATTGGTGTGGATGACTGACACACAAGAAGAAATATTATTATTTTATTTTTTTAAATGTAAAAAAAAAAAAAAAGTTTTAAAAGATTGCAGGCTTTGCGATTTATAATCGCATAATTTCGAATCGCGATTTCGATTTAAAATCGATTAATCGTTCAGCCCTACCGCCCGGCGCCTCACACCTTGAGCAACTCCGGAGTAGAATAGAGTCCAACCCCTATCCAGAAGTAGGGTTCCAGAGCCGACGTTGTGCGTAGAGGTCAGCCCAACTAGATCCAACTGGTAACGCTCCACCTCCCGCACAAGCTCCGACTTCTTCCCCCCCAGAGAGGTGACGTTCAACGTCCCCAAAGCCAGCTTCTGTCGCCCGGGTCTGGTCCGTCGAGACCCTCTGCCTTCACTGCCACCCTTCTGGCAGCGCACCCGACCCCATCGCTGTTTCCCGTAGGTGGTGGGCCCGCGGGACGGAGAAGCGGAGGTGTTGCCCACGTTGCCTTTTCGGGCTGTGCCCGGCCGGGCTCCGTGGCAAGCCTGGCCACCAGACGCTCGCAGACGAGTCCTCCTTCTGGGCCTAGCTCCAGAAGGGGACCCCGGGCTTCCTCCGGGCCGGGTATCCTCACTTCTTTGTTGTTCTTTCATGAGTTCTTGTGAACCAATCTTAATCTGGCCCCTTGCCTGAGACCAATTTGCCATGGGAGGAAATACCAGGAAATACCAGGAACACAAGGTTCCAGACAACACAGCCCCCAGGTTCATCAGGGCACACAAACCTCTCGGTAAAGTGCTGGTTCTTCAGAGAGGTACTTCAGTATTATAAATATAAAAAATATAAATGTACGTGATACAAAAATATTTCACATACCTCGCATTTGGTAGCATGGGCTCGAGCATGCATTACACTGAGGAATGGCTTCATGGTGGTCAGCTCCTGGAGAGCAGGAAGGACACTTGCAGCTTTCTCCATATACGGCCAGTACTTGCAAGCCACATCCATGGCGAAGAACTTGGCTTTGGCTGGCATGAGTTCCTTTTGAAGATACAGGGGGTAGGCGAATATCTCCCCCCTGTACATATTTAAGGCCTTCAAAAGAAACCCATGGCGACATACTGCCACCTCCATCCCTTCTTCATCCAGTTTAGAAGCCCTCCTTGACGTCTCCCTCGCTGCTGTCCACTGGGAGTCCCCACATGTGCCTCTTCCTTGGGTCTAAGAGAAGCATTACATCATGACAAATCAGTTAAAAGCAATGGAATCACGATCTACACCATTTGTTCTAATTATCTGATTTTGGAGTAGATGGTAAGGAGAAGTAGCTGAATTTGAAGAAAGTCAAGGTCGGATATACATGGCTATTTTTGTGATATACCTGTAAGGTAAAATGACGAATAAAAACTTGCATTTTGCAGTGATCTCTGTATTTTGCCGACAAATGCAGCCACTGCGCTGTCTTCTGCTACAAAGAGCTCATTAAAAAAGGCGCTGCCATCAGAACTGAGGAAAAAAAGATTAGCAAATATATCCATGAAATATATATATATTTTTTTCGAGTTTATCTTCTTTTAACCACAAGGTGTGTGAAGGGGATGTTGGAGACTTCCACGTGAGCAATATCAGGCGTCTGGCTAGTAAGGTAACAAAGGCTATGAAGGCTGTCTCCAGAGAAGAGAGTGGCCATGTGGGTGGGGTTACACCAAACAGTGCGGTCATGGCATTAGGAGCGATCGGTTTTCCAGTGATTTCTGACAGTGATCTAAAGATGTCAGTCCAATAAAAGTGTAAGACTGGACAAGACCCGAACATGTGTGCGTGACTCGCCGGTGCTTGGCTACATCTGTCACAAGTTGGGTCAACCTCCTTATATATTTTAGAGAGCCTGAGTTTAGTAAAGTGTGTACGATGCACTACTTTGCACTGCATCAGTCCATGTCTAGCACAAATAGAAGAGTTATGTACATTAGCGAGTGCTTTTTCCCAAAGTTCTTCAGAAATCTCCTCCCCAAGATCTGTTTCCCAAAGAGATTTAATGGAGTTCAGGGTAACCAAACGAAGAGAATAAATCTGAGCGTAAATACACGTCATCATTCCCTTCAGAGTAGGTAACGGCCTAAGGAGTGTGTCTAACGGCGAATCAGTTGGGTGATTAGGAAACTGAGGAAATCTATTATTAACAAAACTGCAAATCTGTAGATACCTAAAGAAATGTTGCTTAGGTACTGTAAATTTATCAGATAGCTGTTGGAAAGAGGCAAATGTTTTGTAAATATAAAGGTCTTTGAATGTTTTAACGCCTTGGTTAAACCAAATAGTAAATGCGCCATCTACTAAGGATGGAGGAAAAACATGGTTTGCAGTTAAAGGGGCTTTTATTTAAATTGAGTTTATAACCGGATACAGCACCAAATGAGCTAAGGATAGAGAGAGCTGCAGGGACAGACACAGATAAATTAGAGACGTAAAGAAGAAGGTCATCAACGTATAGAGAAGCTTTCTGTTCTATCCCATTTCTGAATATACCTCTAATGCGGGGGTCACAACGAAGAGCGATGGAGAGGGGCTCAATAGCTAAGGCAAATAAGACAGGGCTCAAGGGACAACCCTGCCAGGTGGAGCGGTGGAGAGGGAAATATTCAGAGTGCGTATTATTCGTTCTCACTGAAGCTAGGGGAGAGGACTACAATAGCTTCACCCATGAGGTAAAGTTCTTTCCAAAGCCAAATTTCTCCAAGGTGTGAAAAAGATAGCTCCACTCCACACGATCAAATGCTTTTTCTGCATCTAAAGATATCACAGCTTCAGGTACAGAATTTGCGGAAGGCTGGTAGATTATGTTAAAAAGTCGTCTTAAGTTAAAAAATGAATGCCTATTTTGATGAAGCCGGTTTGATCGGGAGAGATAATGGTTGGTAACACAGTTTCCAAACGTAAAGCGAGCATTTTAGACAGTAATTTAAAATCCACATTTAATAAGCTGATTGGTCGGTAGGAGGGGCATGCAAGGGGATCCTTATTCCTTTATCAAATGAGGGAGATAGAGGCCTGATTAAGCGTTGGGGGTAAACTAGTAGAATTAAACGATTCACGAAACATATCTATCAAAACAGGGGCTAATTTCTGTTGAAACTTCTTGTAAAATTCCAGTGGATAACCGTCCGGCCCCGGAGATTTTCCACCTTGCATCGATGCAATAGCAACGGAGAGTTCAACAGCAGTTACTGGCTTCTCCAAATCCTCAGTCATATCAGGATGTATCACCACTTCGAGGGTTGTAAAAAAAAAATCCAAATCTTGCGTGTCTGAGCTGGTTTCAGATGTGTATAACAAAGAATAATAGTCTCTAAACTCGTCATTAATTCTTTGGGGATCGATCGTAATGTCCGAGGATGTTTGGATTCTGGGAATCTGGTAAGAGGCAACATTCTGTCGTAATTGATGCGCCAGTAATCTGCCAGCTTTGTCACCCTGTTCGTAATAATTACTTCTAGCCTTAAGAAGAAGTGCAGCAGCCTGGTCTGCGGTCAGCGTATTAAATTCCGATTGAAGAATGAGGCGTTCCTTAAACACATCTGGAGTTGGTGAAACGGAATAGAGGTCATCCAGTTGAGCAATACGCCTCGTTAGTTCAGTTAATCTCTCTCTTTTCTGTTTCCTCTCATGGCTAACATAGGAAATAATTTGCCCTCTAATATAAGCTTTCAATGTCTCCCATAACACAGATGCAGAAATGTCCGGAGTCTTGTTAATGCTAAGAAATATGTCAATTTGGTTGGAAATCAACTCTGTAAAATGTTCATCCGAAAGCAAATGCGTGTTTAAACGCCATGGGGTTTGCGTGCGTACAGAACCCTTACATTTTATACTCATTACAACAGGGGCATGATCCGAAATAACTGTAGTTTCATATGAACAGGAGCTCACGGAAGGGAGAAGTCTATCATCTACCATAAAGTAGTCTATCCGAGTAAACGTATGGTGAACATGGAAAAAAAAGGAGTATGCTTTACCGGTGGGGTTAAAGAAGCGCCAGGGATCCGTTATTGCAAACTCACTCACAAGTCTCTAATCATCTTAGCAGACCCCGAAGGCGTAACAGTCTTCTTGGAGGAGCGGTCCAGCTGTGGGCTAAGCCAACAATTAAAGTCACCACCTAA
Organism: Notothenia rossii; assembly: GCF_949606895.1. Classification (NCBI taxonomy): domain Eukaryota; kingdom Metazoa; phylum Chordata; class Actinopteri; order Perciformes; family Nototheniidae; genus Notothenia; species Notothenia rossii. Next base: position 44,341,831 of record NC_136904.1, read on the forward strand.
GATAAGGAAGTGTGAGGACATGTCAGGAAGGTTAGAAAAGAGCTGCCGAAAAAAATTCACATCATCCCAGTTCCTGGCGTACACATTCACAAGTAGAGCAGGGGTGTCATATATCATGCCAATAACAATCAGGTATCTGCCATTCGGATCGGAAACCATCCGAGTAAAAACAAAGGGAACCGATTTGTGTATCAAGATAGCAACTGCTCTAGACTTGCTGTTAAATGATGAATAGTAAGCGTGTCCAATCCATCTATTCTTAAGTCTAGAAAAAACTGATGGTTTGAAGTGTGTTTCTTGAAGATAAATCACTTGAGCACCCAAATATTGAAGATGGCGCATGACCCTGGTGCGCTTAACTGGGGAGTTCAGACCCCTGCAATTCCAACTAGTAAACTTAAGGGCGCTCCCATCATGGCGTTGAATTAACCTGGGCTGGACCATTTAAAGATAAAACGGAAATATGAAGGACCGGCAGCACAACCAACAAAACAGAGTGCAATAATGAATACAATACAAATAAAAAATAAAACATAAAACATACAAGACAAGAACATGAAACATACAGAACCCAGCTCCCAGGTCCACCCCATCACAGCAATCTCCCCAAACGAGATGCCACGTGCAAAACCCAAACTAATAACTAGGCCTAAACCTAAACGCTCCAAGGTAGCCACAATTGCGCTACCTGAGATAAAGTGACAAATTAAGAATTATTAAATGTACATTGTACAAACCACTGTGTATAAGTTATCCATAATTGAACTAACAACCAGAGTGAAGAGGTATCCGTGATGGCCCAATATGTAGTACAAAAATAAACACTAATGCTAGTATATATATATATTCTCTTAATTGTATTTTTATTATTTATCAGAGCTCGGTCACGTGGACCGGGCAAGGCACTTGGGAGATGTAGTCCACAATATTGTCAACAAAATCTAGCGATCTCCAGCCGTAGAATGAACGACCATCATAACTGTTTTTAAACAGACCCACTGTAGGATAGGCAGTCTATTTACAGTTCTTATTAACAAAGTCAGTGGCCACCGTAGGATCCTCAAACCTGTGTGACGTTCCATTCGGCATGGTCATTTTGAGAGTTGCCGGGAAGAGGAGACCAAACTTCACATTTGGGTAGGAATGTAGAGTACGCTTCACTGGGACAAAAGCAGCTCGCTTCTTGGCAACGGAGGACGTACAGTATAGTCCGGGAAAATGGAGATCCTCTTGCCGTTGTAGAGAAGAGGAGAGGATTCACCACCCCGCTGCAGGATCTGGCTCCGGATATGAAAGCAGTGTACCCTTACAACAAAGGGCCGAGGTAAGGTCCCCTCCTTGGGTCTCTCTCGCAGGGTGCGATGGGCACGGTCAAGGAGAGGCTTCTCGTCCAGCTTGAGCAAGTCCCGGAGCAACTGCGCGACGAAATCAGTGGCACGGGCTCCCTCCAGTCCCTCCGGAATACCCATCACACGCAAATTATTCCTCCGCGACCTGCCCTCAAGATCCTCACATTTGTCATCCAAGCGTTTCACTTGTGAAGTTAGCATGTCAGCTGTAGCTTCCAGCTTGTCTATCCGAGTGTTGTGGTCAGTGGCAGCTTGCTCCAGATCTCGAATCGTGGCTTTGTGTGCCTCTACTGCGCGCTGAAGTGGTTCAACTGAGCTCTTCAGTTCTTGTCTCACAGACAATATTTCAGAGTGCAGACTCGAGGCCGATTCATCAATTTTCTTGAATATGTCATTCTTGAGAGATTCCATCATTGATTGTAGCAGCGAGGCATCTAGGGTGTCCCCAGCAGCGTCAGCAGTAGCAGCGCTAGCCGAGTCAGGAAGGAGTGAGGGTTTGAGGCCTCCTTTTGCGAGGTCTTGTTTAGATCGACTAGTAGTCATTTTGGCCGGTTACAAATCAAAATAATTGAGCTAGAGTAATTTATAAGTACCTTATGAGTTGTTGCATACTATTAGTGAGCCAAACTGCACAATGGGAAGGTATTTTGAAGTCACTAATCTCGGAACTGTCAGGACACGCGTCTACTCGCCTCCGTGCATTCCCCCGTCTTTTAGCATATCCATGAAATATAAACAGTAATCAAAAAAGTTAAATAACAACATTGTAAAAACAGCACCTTCCACTTCGCCGAAAACGATACAGCTTCCTGTTTCCATCGGCAGAAACAGCCAACATCTCCGGCGTGCAGGCAGGGCAGATGAAAGGAAAACCACAGCAGAGCTGGTCTTCCTCATACGAGGCATAGGAGAACTCCAGAAAGCTGCGCTGCAGTGCATCTCCGTTGACAGGTCCAGACTGGAAGATAATTACATATATTGCTGTGATTTTGTCTATTTACAGAAATGTTATAATGTATAATATGGTAAAGAATATTTACACTTACTCTTCCTCCACACTTTGTGCGATGCTCCAGCAGCTTTGCAAAGGCCTGTCTGGAGAATCCCGGAGAGATGACCTTGAGCTCTTCAAAGGAGCTCAGGAGGTCCAAGGTGTAAAGTGTGGTTATACTGACCGAAGCTGGCCAGTATCCACTCTTAAGGAGGACTTTCAAGTTGGGGGTCCACTGCTGCTGGCAAGTTTGACAGACATATAGTGGCAGATGCAAGTCATAACGCCCTTGGAACAAGTAAATAAACATAATTAAGACACACATTTTACAACAGTTCCATCTACAAATAGTCAAAGATGAACAGATATTACATGAAGGTTTTACTCCAAGTGGAAGCACAATGCCTCAGCCCACAACAGTAAACATATAACAACAATTCAATAGAAATCCAAATATATATATATATATATATATAGATTTGTTTACCATTGATGGTAATTAAAATCACTGGTTTGCCTGGTACCACAGTGAAGTTTTTGCCTTTACAGGAGAAGTTGGGTGCCTTCACAGTTGGCAATATGCAAGCTGTCAAAAAAAAAAGAAAAGCACTAATTACCATTATATGCTGGCCGAAGAGACATGTGAACATCAAAATGCAAGTTTGAGAGAGCATACCTTGGTCATGGGTGTCATATCCACCTTCCACTCTAACAACACACGTTGTTTGACTAATTGGTTTAAAAAAACCATTCATTAAACTGTCCCTGTTGTGGAGTGGCTGGTTCTTGTGATGAAGTACATCACAGTCTCCACAGAACCACTCCTCGGGGAGACACTCTCTACACCTTGGGAGGAAATACAAAATTATTCTAATATGCTAGGATTACTTTCATTTTCATCTGGGTTTTCTCTTGGTATCCAGTTTTCTAACATCCCAAAAGTCATGCATGTTAGCTGAAATAGCAGGGCACTGAGCATTAATACTGAAAAATTACAATTAGGTAAAGTAATTTAAATAAAGGTAAATGTTATCTCACCTAATAACAGCCGGCTCGTGGCAGAGGCCACACAGGGGATGACCAACAGCCTCTTTTTCTAGAAGGCATTGCAGGTGGTGTGGTCTTGCTTCTTTCCAGCGCTCTGAGGCTTTCTGCTGCAGAAAAGACCATGATGAGGCAGAGCTTTTTTGAGGCTCAGGAGGAGGACATGAGGAAAGAATGTCAGAGAGTCTCTCCATATTCTTTTCTGTGAACAGAATGGGAAACTTTAACTGTAAATGACTATATTTAAGATGAACACTAAAAATCAAGGATCATTTCTTTGCTCAGTATGGAACTGGCCAATATCTTTACTGAATTACATTCCTCGTTCGAGTCCTGAACTGTCAGTTGTGTAAGGTTATTTTCTCTCACTAACACAATTTATTTAAAAATTGATTTTAGTTTTAAACTTAAAGCCATTTTTGTGATTTACCAAATTTGTGTTGTGCTGAAGGTTCAGTACGCAGAACCTCCACACTGGAAGACTGGAAGCCCTCAGTCGGGGGGGATGTGACTGTAAAACATCACACAGAGGGTTAACAACAGATAACTGATGATTTGTATTATCTACCTATTGTTTAAAAGTGAAATTAAATAAAGCATAGTTCTTGTGACACCACAGTGGGAATGTCTCCGACTGTAGTGTCACTATGCGTTTATATATTGGAATTATTGTAGACCCTCAACAAGCAATTACTGTGTTTTAATTTTTATTTTCCAACCATTTACTTAGTAAATTCATAAAAATGATTTCAACCTGTAGCTGAGCCTTGGCGTCGCCCTCCACGCCTCCCTCTCGGCTTGCCACGTCCTACTCAGCCCCTTTTAGGGGATTTTAAAGTGTCTCCCACAGAGCGTGCCCGTTTCCTCTCCTCAGCTGCTTTCTGTGACCAAGTAACAACTCATGTAAGGTTGATGTTGCTGATAAACTGATACCATATGACAGTGGACAAATAAAAGTAAATTCATTCACTTGAAGAACATTTTTGCTTCAAGTTTTTCCTACCATATACAACTAATGAAGTAAAACAAGTTGAACAAGCTTTATTTAGTAAGCCTCTGCCCCCCATGTTGTAATGATGAACCGTTTTGCAAAGGCCCTATACATTGATCCAAAATCCAGTTACTCTTGGCCTGTTCAGCATTTTTTGGATAACAGATAGTGCCAAATTCAAGTGGGAAATGAATGAGGTCATATGGGTTAAAACACCAACCTTAGCTTCAGCTAGCATGTGTTCATGCTTCAGCTCAAGAGCCATGCGTTTCCCTTCTTTGGATGTGGGATTATTGGGGTCTGGGTTGTGTTTTGTTGCCATTGCAACACAGCCAGCCAGCCAGCCAGCCAGCCAGCCAGCCAGCCAGCCAGCCAGCCAGCCAGCCAGCCAGCCAGCCAGCCAGACAGCCAGCCAGACACTCACAACAGATATACCAACCAAGTCTCATGGCATTTCGTGTTCACCAACACGATTTTTAATCTATTGATTCGTGTTCACCAACACGATTTTCCCCTTTCACCGGAAACAGACGTAGGCATTTCAAGCGATTACCCAAGATCCTCAGCTATGGTTTAAGCTCGCCGATTGGATGTTTTAGCCGCAATGCATGCCGGGATTTGGTGTTTATATGATATGAAATCCGGAAAACATTTTAAAAGAATAAAAATAATACTTAATTCCGTGTGTTCTTGCTTTTCTCTTTGAAAGTCATCACATAACGGCATTGTAATACACGGTTCGGCTGCATTAAATATTACAGATCTGCCGTAGTTCTTTATTTATAGAGCCCTGATGAGAAGACCTTTGGAAAAACTGGAAGAAATGCCGCCGAAACTGAAGACTTGACGTGGATCATATATATATATATCAACAATTAAACAACATCTTCAATTTTTCTTCACACAATTCGTCTCCTTGCAGTATCAACACTAATTCGGCTGACTGTTATATTTGATCCAATTGGTAGATAGGTTATATTTACACCATAACGGTGCACAGCTGATATAAAAGGACTTGTAGTTTTTAAAGATATTACTGATTTTCTTTGAATATAAGAATGTAAATACTGAGTCTGAAATAGTATAGCAATATGCTGTAAAATTATGTGAAAGCATGAATAAAACTACACATCTTCAGATGTTGTACATACATAAGTGTCCTACACTAATAATACAAAGTTATTATGGCTGTGTGCACCTTGTGTGCACCGCCTAGTGGTTAAAGCACGTTATTGAATTATTGTTTTTATGTGTTATATTTGATTAAAAAAATATTAAGAGTACATACTTTCATAGGGGGAAAGTAGAAGGTCTGTGATAGAAATATAGAATATAAAAAATCAAGAAGATACTGTAAGTGATCTCTACAATAAAACAGTTTAGTGTTGGATGTACAAAGATATTAATATGAGGATGTGCAAAACAGAAAAACGAATTAACCTTTATTCAAACATTAAATAATACTTTAGATTAAGGTCTTCTTTTAAATAAGAAAAAAGCTTTGGGGGTATCTACAGATAAATATTAAGCCTGACAAAGTACTTAACGTCTAATATATTGCTTTCCTGCAATATTGACTATGTTGAAGCACTTATTTTAACTGATATCATACATATGAATTATACTCTTATGTATGTAGATAGTATAAGAAATGTGCAGAATATGACAGTTTAATGGTGGTGGTACCATGGTGGTACACACATATTGATAGATGTCTTGTAATGCGCTGTTGAGGAACCTGTGACCCAAGTTTTTCATTCATTGCATACACAGTTGTGTATTATGATATGTCAATAAACCTTTGAAATCTTGAAATCTTGAAAGGGATGTGCAAAATAGCCATTATACAGTCTTTAATTAACTATTAGTAAAGAATAACGAGTAATGAATATACTTTATTACTATTTTCCATTCATGTCAATTGCAGATAAATGTTTAGTCTTCTCAAGCACCAACTATCAAATATCTCTCCTGATTGTTGGCACTTGACAATCACCTTCCCTGAATTTTACTCAGGTGTAACTAAAGTCTGCTTTAAGGGTTGTTTATATTTCACATCATTAATCAGAATCTGCAAAGTAACTCAAATAAATGTAGTGGAGTAAAAATACCAGGTTAACCTCTGAATTGTAGTGGAGTAGAATTACAAAGTAACAATGAGCTGTCATGTGGGTATATATTAATGCTGCGCATTATGGACACAAGCGATTTTCACCCATTTATTAATTATATGTTTTACATTTGATAACACCAATGTGTTTAATACTAGCAACTTCTAATTGTGGGAAAAAAGAAAACGTTCAGTAGAGACGTCCCATAGCATGTGTAGTCCTGGGGGGGCGTTCGATTCCAGTTTTGGATAGTCTGGCGTGGTTTCGTTCCATTTCAAACAGCTGTTTGACGCTCGGCGTAACCTTGGCGCACTGCCATTCCAACATCCAATCCCAGAGCTTGAAGATTAATCACGGGGACTGTAGTCCTAAACGATAGCTGGGTATTATGGGTAGTGTAGTGTCTTCGGCCATCCTGAACTCGAAATGCGTACATCTGTTTCCGGTTATCTTTATTTTGAAATTCAGTTCCTGACGGACGCTAAAAAGACCAGAGATTATGGAATTAAACAAATAAATAAAAACAAGGATAATTGTGTGTTATTGGTGAGTAAATAACAGTGTGTTATTTTGAAAAGAATAACAAATTAGAAGGAAAAAAAGATTTACATATATACAGATTTCAGTATCCTGAGGCTCTCAGCCCCATTTATTTTCTTCACAGACGGCAACAAAAGTCCGAAATTATACGATTTAAAATAAAAGCAATAATTGTGGCTTGATATTGAGTAAGAACATGCTTTTATGAACCACACAGCTTCCGGTCTTCCTATAACACGTAATGTCGTGAGACTACCAATAGAAATACATTGCTTTTAAAATCGTGCTGTGCAACACGAAAAAAAGGGGAAAATCGTGTTGGTGAACACGAATCAATAGATTAAAAATCGTGTTGGTGAACACGAATCAATAGATTAAAAATCGTGTTGGTGAACACGAAATGCCGTGAGACTGGGTTGGATATACAACAGCTGCTGTATGAGAGAAACAGAGATAGAGAGACAGATTGTAAGATTGAGATGGATAGATGAAGAAATAGATAATGAATGATAGAAAAAGATAGAGACAATAACTATAAGAAAGCTAGGTAGATAGACAGAGAGATAGGTTGAGTTTGGCTCTTAAAAGTGCCGTTGGTTTTATGATGGTGTAGATCAGTGTATGGGTTTGTGGTGTGGGTACAGGAGCTGCAGGAGAGAACAGAAAAAGTGAATTATGTAGTGAAACTCGTTTTTTTAAATGCATATTGTGACGGTTTAACTACTTTAGACAGATTGAGTTCATTTACGTGTTTCCTGTTTCATACGCGTAACAAGCACATGGGCGTGGACTATGCCCCTCCCACCAAACATATATTAAAATGTCGGCCAGCGTTAGTACTGTCATGTGTGAAACAAAAGCGATTAAGATAACGTATAACTCACACTTTAACACCAACGTATGTAGCCGTAATTAAGACAAATATTTTTCACACACCACTTATGAGCTGATATAAATGTAGCTAAACTAGTTTAAGCTTATGTTGAACGTGAGCTAGCTAGCTAGCTAGCCGCCCGCAAGAATAATTTCACATTAATGTTGCCTTGCTGATTATAGCGAAAGCATTTCTCAGACTTAGAACAGTTCATTATGTATGATGAACCATGCGAGTAAAGGCTTAAAAAAAAGCCCCAATTATTAAATCTAAGCAAAACATGTATCAGACTTTAGTGACCCAACTTACTTTGTCAGAGGATGGATCGCAATGCCGATGGCAGCGGTCTTTGGCCAATAGGTGGTGCTCTGAATGATGTAATTTCCTGTACCGATTATACAATAAAATATTAATACATTTCCTATATTTTGACACGATAACTCTTTAATAACCGAAGTATCCTACGGACAAAAAAAAAAAGTATATATTGCCTTATAAAATGCAGAAAAGTTTAAACATCTAGCATGATAATAATAAATTCCAAAAAATGATATCTTAAACCAAAATAAATAAAATGAAAAATTAACCGACAACAACAATTTAACATAAATAAAACAAGGATTAAAACAAGGATACGTTTGACTCAATGTTGTGTAAAGTACGGTTAAACATTTTTTTTTTTTTTTTTTATTGTTTGAAAATAATACAGCTTCTGGCTTCCCGAGACACGAAGAGGAGACACGAACAATTCTTCCACTTGAAATGCATTCAAACTGTGTCAGAGAGATGTTTAATCGGTTCATATTAATTGGTTAATAATTGGTGTTTAATACTGGCAACTTCTAATTTTTTTTTTTTGGGGGGGGGCGTTCGATCCAGTTTCGATTCCGTAACCTTGGCGCACTGCCACTCCAACATCCAATCCCGACTTCAAGTTTAATCACGGGGACTGTAGTCCTAAACGATAGCTGGGGATTATGGGTGGTGTAGTGTCTTCGGCCATCCTAAACTCGATGATGCTCGAAATGTCCCTTATAGGCCTACGTCTGTTTCCGGTTATTTTTATTTTGACATTCGGTTCCTGAAGGACGGCAAAAAAGCCAGAGATTATAGAATTAAACAAATAAAAACAAGGATAATTGTGTGTTATTGTTGACTAAATAACTATAGGTTACTTACGTAACCCCAGTTCTCAGAGTAACATGAAGTGAGATGTCTCACTATGGGATGCGCCTCATCGCGGAGCAAACAGAAGCATTAATCTCATTACGCCAATCCTGATTGGCTGGTGATCTTGACGTCAGCGTCAGGGAATCCACCCCCTATAAGTAGCTTGCGCTACGCCGCATGCGTCATTCAAAATAAGCACCTCTTCTCGCTTCACCATAGCAAGGAGGGCCGTCTGGTGAGACATCTCACTTCATGTTACTCTGAGAACTGGGGTTACGTAAGTAACCTATAGTTCTCATTCATAACACTCCGTTCGATGTCTCACTATGGGATATTGTAGCTCCCGAATTGCCAGACGAGCTTATCTCAAAAGTCACCAAGACCAACCAGAACTTAACAGTTAGAGCTCTAACTCAGCAGGGGGCCCAGCACTGCATGGGCCACACTGGGAGCAAAGACGTCTAATCTGTAAAAGCGGACAAAAGTGAGCGGCGAGGACCAGCTCGCTGCTTCACAAATGTCTTGGATGGAAACACCCCTGAACAAAGCCCAGGATGTAGCCAGACCACGAGTCGAATGAGCAAGCAAACCCGAAGGTGCCTGCAAACCCTGACTCGTGTAAGCCAAAGCAATTGCCTCCACAATCCAGTGAGAGAGCCGTTGCTTAGTAACAGGCTTGCCCTTCTGAGGGTTAGCCCAGGACACAAAGAGTTGGTCATTATGACGAAACTCTTTTGATCTGTCCATATAAGTGCGTAAAGCACGGACTGGACATAGCAAATTCGGCTGCTGTTCCCCGGAGGGACACAGCGGCGGAGGAAATGCCTCAATGTCAAAGGGGGTACATGAACCAACCACCTTAGGTATATAGGCAGGGTTGGGCTTCAGCAACACTCTCGTTAACCCTCGGGCGAACTGAGTGCATGAAGGATGTACAGATAGCGCATGAATGTCACTGACTCGCTTGGTGGATGCCAGAGTCAGTAACAGCACTGTCTTGAGTGACAGGTTCATGTCAGCTTCTTCCAGGGGTTCAAATGGGGCTCGAGTGAGCCCATCTAAAACCACTGTCAAGTCCCATAAGGGCACCAGTGACCTGGAAACAGGAAGGAGCCTGCGAGCTCCCTTCATAAAACGGCAGACCAGAGGATGCTGGCCGGCCGTCTTACCCTCAAAACCCACATGGCATGCAGCAATAGCAGCCAGGTAGACTTCGATCGTGGAGAAAGCTCTGTGTTTATCAATTAGGTCCTGTAGAAATGATAAAATCACTCCCACAGGGCATTGAAAAGAGGTGTGCCCTTTTTGAAGGCACCAGTCCTCAAACACCCTCCACTTACAGTCATAAAGAGACCTAGTGGAGGAAGCAGGAGGACCGGAGGCCAAATGTGCGCGAGCGCGTCCACGCCTAATGGTGCGTTTTGATCGCACATTGAAAAGAAAAGCTGACAGTGAGCATTTTCTTTTGATGCGAACAGATCTACCGTGGCTCGGCCGTAACGCACCCACAGCTGGCTCACAACCATTGGATGTAGAGTCAAGTCTGCATATAGTGGTACACCCCGGGACAGCAGGTCTGCCCCGAGGTTCATCACACCCGGTACGTGCGTCGCTCTCAGAGAGAGGAGACGGCCGCAGCTCCACAAGATCAGTTTGCGTGCCAGCATGTGTAACTGGAGAGAGCGCAAACCCCCTTGTCGGTTTATATACGATATTGTGGTCGTATTGTCCGTCCTCACAAGGACATGGTGTCCTCTGAGAAAAGGCAGAAAGCGTTTTAGGGTGAGGAACACCGCTAAAAGCTCCAGGTAATTTATGTGCGACCGCTGGAGGTCTCTGCTCCAGAGACCCCTCACCGGACGACCTTCGTAAATACCTCCCCAGCCTGTCAGACATGCGTCTGTGGTGACCACCTTCCGTGAAAGGACAGCACCCATAGGCACGCCCCGTACCAGAAAAGTCGGGTACAGCCAGTGGCGCAGTGCCATTATGCATTTCACAGTAACCATCACTCTCCGTGCTCCATGACGCGCGGGGTTTAGTTTTAGAGCGGCTACCCAGCGCTGAAACTCCCTCATGTGTAACCGTCCCAGCCGTACAACCAGGATGGCTGACGCCATGAGCCCCAGTAACCGCAGGCATGATCTGAAAAGAACATGTTTGCGCAGCTGGAAATGAGCGAGGCAAGCTCTGAAAGCTTTCACTCTTTCCGCTGACAGGCGGGTGTGAACCCAGGAAGAGTACAGTCTGTGCCGGGCACAACATGCTCTTTCCTGTGTTTATTATGAAACCCAGGTTGAGCAGGTGCTTTACGAGGACATTTGTCTGCGTAATAGCCTCCTGTTCCGACTGTGCGAGAAGCAGCCAGTCGTCTAGGTAGGTTGCCAGGCGAATACCCTGTTGTCTTAACGGGGCTATCGCGGCTTCCGTACATCGTACAAACACTCTTGGACTGAGAGACAGACCGAAGGGAAGTACTCTGTATTCGTAACAGATCCCCTGAAATGCGAACCTCAGATATTTCCTGTGTGGGTAATATACTGGGATGTGGAAATACGCATCTTTCAGGTTGACTGATGTAAACCAGTCGTTTTGTCGCACGAGACGCAGCAGAGATGTGTGAGTGAGCATTCTGAATTTGTATCTTCTTAGATATTTGTTCAGAGCCCTCAAATCTAGTATTGGCCGAATTCCGTTCCCTCCCCGTTTGGGAACGAGGAAATACTTGGAATAAAAGCCGCTCTGACTCTGCTCGGCGGGTATTATAGATATAGCCTCCTTTTCTAGAAGTGAGAGAATCTCTCTTTCTAGAATGTGGGCTGACTCCCCTCGGGCCTGTGAATACAGAACGCCCGAGAAGCAAGGGGGGGTGACAGCGAATTGGAGTCTGTAACCCCTTGTAACTGTCTTGAACACCCAAGCAGACGTTGTGAGCATCTTCCACTGTTCGCTCCTTAGAGCCAGCGGAGATGTCACGTCTTTTGCCCTCTGAGTCTCTATTTGTTGTGTTATGGGGCCCTCTAGTGTCTGAACACGGTGGTACCCCGATTTGACAGTCACCACCGACACTGCGCATGCGCGTGACGGAGGTGCCTTCACAACCCCAGCCGGCACTGCGCCTGCACGTGACGGTGGTAGCCTCACAGCCCCAGTCGTTACTGCGCATGCGCGTGGCGGTTCATCGTCCGCCTTTTGAGAGAGGCCGTAGCTGCTCTCAAAAGGGGAACAAATGGCGGGCTGTTTATTAGTTTTATTGTTTTCTCTTTCATTTTTCTGAGCTGCGCCCTCAGCCTGAGGCCTGGATGCGTCAGCGGAAAATGCTTTATCCGAGAAAACAGAGCAATATTGTGACATGTGTTTTGGTGCACTTGAGGATGGCTTTGAGGCATCTCTCGAGGCAGCGGGAACACATCTGGAGCTGGGGAACCTTCCAGCTCCGTCACCGAGGGAAGAAGAGGAGGCTGTCAGGCCGCCAGCTTCTTCTTCCTCGCCTGCTGGCCGAAATTCCGGGTTGGCTGCGCCTGGGCTGCAGCCGGAACCGGAGACTTTCTGGGCCAATTCGCCTTCGTCTCCTGCCTGGGCTGGGGATTCGGGGCGGGCCGTGACCTCTGCTGTTTCGGTACTTTAAACCGAGCAGCTGAGGTAGCTTGGGCGAGGGACTGCCGCTGTGAAGGCAGCGGCTGGACCCATCGAGGAAGACAGAGGTGGAGGGCCTCGTCATCCTTCTTCCTGGACTCGCATCTCTTCTGCATAGAAGCGAGCGCAGATCCAAAAATCCCCTCGGGAACGATGGGCATGTCCAGCACATCCTCTCTTTCCCGGTCTGGGAGGTTGGTGAGGTTGAGCCATCTAGCTCTTTCCTGCACCACCATAATTCCCATTGCCTTTCCCGTGGCCTGGACGGCGCAGCGTTGAACGCGGAGACAGATGTCCGTGATCGCGGCTATCTCGTCCAGTACTGCCGGTCCAGGATTACTCGATAGATCCTCGCAGAGCTCCGCTTGGTAAGCGGTTAGCAGCGAGGAAATGTTCAAAGCCCTGGCAGACAATGCTGCGGCTCTGTAGGACCGTTCAGTCATGGTTGACTGGAACCGGTCCGCCTTTGCCGGCAGCGTGGGGTTCCTGCTCGGTGTAGTCGCCATCCTCGGGAGGAGGTGAGCTGCCACCAGCGGTTCCATCGGCGGTATGCGGAGCAGGCCGAGCCTCTCCATACCGTCGCAGTCTAGGGGAGGAGGCACCCTGGATTGGGGCCTTGTTGCTGAAGGGCCGGTCTCTCCACGAGACCGACACCTCATCCAACATCTCCGGGAAGACCGGCAGGAGTTGCCTCTTTGTCGTCGTTGCTTGGGGCAAATGTTTCCCCTCGTAACGGGACCTGTAGGTCTCCTTGGCCATTTCGGGCCATGGGATGTCTAGTCTGGCTGCAGCACGCTGACACACGGCCTGCAGGTCTATACTCAGACAGGGCGAAGCTGGTGTGCTATCGCCCGGGAGAGCAGCCATCGCTCCCGGCTTTGCAGCCTGAGCTGATGACACGAAGACATCATCGTCTTGCTCATCAGAGTCGGACAGGAGGAATCCAGAGGTTTCATCCTCTTCGTCCTCCATGTAGTCCAACTCCGGGACATCATCCGCGGGCGAGACCATGGTGAGGTCCAGTTGGGAGCCCCAGCTTGACACAGCGCGGGGCTCCGCTCGCACGTCCCTCGCTGCCACCGAGTCCCAGCCTGACATGGCGCGGGACTCCGGTTCTGCAGCCGCCACTACTGATGAGCCCCAGACCGACACAGTGCGGGGCTCCATCTCTGTGGTGGACGACCCCGTGTCCTGATTTCCGTCCGGTAAATCAGAGGACATGAGGGAGTCCTGACCCGACAAGCTAGCTTGGCGTGCTAGCCGTCGGCGGAGGCTCTTGATGGTGAAGCGGGCACAATGTCCGCACGAGCCGGGGTTGTCGATAGCCTCCTGGGCGTGTTCCAGCCCGAGACAGGACGAGCAGACCTGGTGTGAGTCTGTGCCTGATATCTTCAACCCGCAGCCACAGAGCCGAGCCTCCGAGTCCCTGACTCCTCTGGTGTGAGGGAGAGAAGCGTCCATCTCGGTCGCCGTGGTGACGGCGTGGAGAGGACCCGCTCGTAACAGGTACGTTGCTGAGAAAAAATACTTCCCCAACTGTCGTTAATCCGGAGAAAAAACGACGGTGTAGAATTGTATTCTCAAAGAATATTAACTGGTGTCTTAATACCCTTTTTATCTTCCCCTCCTCTGGTGTGAGAGAGAAAAAGAAAAAACGTCCTCGCTACCGTGGTGTCGGTAGTGAGGGAAGACAAACTAGCAACACGTGTGTTGCTAGCTTGAAAAAATCAAAACCTTACCTTTATTCCCGAGGAGAAAACGGCGAGGTCGATTTGCAATACTAACTGGTGTGTTGGTATTAACAGTCTTCTTGCAGAAGTATATATAGAAGTAGCCGGCGAGCGCCCGTCGACCGAAGTTAGCTTGGATAGCTTGGTTCAGTCTGTGGACTGTTAAGCTAGCCCGGCTACCAATATAGAGATGTGCTCTGAAGCGAGAAGAGGTGTTTGAATGACGCATGCGGCGTAGCGCAAGCTACTTATAGGGGGTGGATTCCCTGACGCTGACGTCAAGATCACCAGCCAATCAGGATTGGCGTAATGAGATTAATGCTTCTGTTTGCTCCGCGATGAGGCGCATCCCATAGTGAGACATCGAACGGAGTGTTATTAATGAGAACAGTGTGTTATTTTGAAAAGAATAACAAATTAGAAGGAAAAATGAGCCCCATTTATTTTCCTCACAGACAGCAACAAAAGTCCGAAATGATACGATTTTAAATAAAAGCAATAATCGTGGCTTGATATTGAGTAAGAACATGTTTTTATGAACCCACACAGCATCCGGTCTTCCTATAACACGTAATGCCGTGATACTACCAATAGAAATACATTGCTTTTAAAATCATGCTGTGCAACACGAAAAAAAGGGGAAAGACTACCAATAGAAATACATTGCTTTTAAAATCGTGCTGTGCAACACGAAAAAAAGGGGAAAATCGTGTTGGTGAACACGAATCAATAGATTAAAAATTGTTTTGGTGAACACGAAATGCCATGAGACTGGGTTGGGCCATCGGGAGGACCAGGAGGGTGTGTGTATGTGTGGTGCGAGCGAGCGAGAGAGAGAGAACGCTCACACCTTGCGTGTATTGTTGTTGTTAGCATCTGGTGCTAGCTAGCTGCGCTAACGGATGGAGCTGTTTCAATGAAAACAGGGGAGCGACATTTCGCCGAGAACTGCGCCGAGCACTTGACTTTATGCAGGTAGCCAGACAGTGGGACATTGTACAAAAAGTCAGCACACTCAGCACGGATAGTGCGCGCAACATGATTGAGCACATTTGCGAGATAAGAGTAGTGCAGAGCTATTTCAGGAGCTTAGCAATACAAAATATCAGGACAAAGAAAGCCCGCAACAGTTCATGTATCGTTTGATAGGGCTAAAACAGAGAGTAATATTTGCTTCCCAACAAGGTAGCTCAGAGTTTCAGTATGACACTAAACTGGTACAAGGAGTATTTCTTAATTCACTGTATCAGGGAATAAGTGACAAATATGAATATGTTAGGCGAGACCTTAAACCTCTCATGAGCAACACAAGTGTAACTGATGATGTTATCTTAGAGATAATGACAAAATCAGTTGGTGAAGAATGTGAGAGACAGGTGCACCTGGTCACACACACAAATCCAAAACAGTCACAGTTAATACCACACAACAAGGGGAGAGACAGCATACAGTCCAGCCTCTAGCTGAAGTTCAAGCCAGCGTTTTACAGACTCAAGCTGAAGTCTAGGCAAACCGCACAGCCAAGGGTGTAACTTTGGTTTGAGAAGTGGGGGGGACACAAAACAGGGTGTCCTCCGCAATGAAACATTGTTCTTGATTTAATTCCATTTCCTGCCTTTCTACACATATAGGGATTATGGTGTTAACTAATCCAAGAAAAATGTATAGTGTATATAATGAGTGTGCAAACTTGTCTATCCATGAACCTGTTTTATTTGGGATGACCTCACATCCTATAGAGGGGTCCGGGAGAAGTTGGGTGCCTTCACATTTTTTTATAGTTTTTTTTTTTTTTTTTTTTTTATTGTTTGAAAATAATACAGCTTCTGGCTTCCCGAGACACGAAGAGGAGACAAGAACAATTATTCCACTTGAAATGCGTTTAAACTGTGTCAGAGAGATGTTTAATCGGTTCATATTAATTGGTTAATAATTGGTGTTTAATACTGGCAACTTCTAATTTTTTTTTTTCGGGGGGGGGCGTTCGATCCAGTTTCGATTCCGTAACCTTGGCGCACTGCCACTCCAACATCCAATCCCGACTTCAAGTTTAATCACGGGGACTGTAGTCCTAAACGATAGCTGGGGATTATGGGTGGTGTAGTGTCTTCGGCCATCCTAAACTCGATGATGCTCGAAATGTCCCTTATAGGCCTACGTCTGTTTCCGGTTATTTTTATTTTGACATTTGGTTCCTGAAGGACGGCAAAAAAGCCAGAGATTATAGAATTAAACAAATAAAAGCAAGGATAATTGTGTGTTATTGTTGACTAAATAACAGTGTGTTATTTTGAAAAGAATAACAAATTAGAAGGAAAAATGAGCCCCATTTATTTTCCTCACAGACAGCAACAAAAGTCCGAAATGATACGATTTTAAATAAAAGCAATAATCGTGGCTTGATATTGAGTAAGAACATGTTTTTATGAACCACACAGCATCCGGTCTTCCTATAACACGTAATGCCGTGATACTACCAATAGAAATACATTGCTTTTAAAATCGTGCTGTGCAACACGAAAAAAAGGGGAAAGACTACCAATAGAAATACATTGCTTTTAAAATCGTGCTGTGCAACACGAAAAAAAGGGGAAAATCGTGTTGGTGAACACGAATCAATAGATTAAAAATCGTGTTGGTGAACACGAAATGCCATGAGACTGGGTTGGGCCATCGGGAGGACCAGGAGGGTGTGTGTATGTGTGGTGCGAGCGAGCGAGAGAGAGAGAACGCTCACACCTTGCGTGTATTGTTGTTGTTAGCATCTGGTGCTAGCTAGCTGCGCTAACGGATGGAGCTGTTTCAATGAAAACAGGGGAGCGACATTTCGCCGAGAACTGCGCCGAGCACTTGACTTTATGCAGGTAGCCAGACAGTGGGACATTGTACAAAAAGTCAGCACACTCAGCACGGATAGTGCGCGCAACATGATTGAGCACATTTGTGAGATAAGAGTAGTGCAGAGCTATTTCAGGAGCTTAGCAATACAAAATATCAGGACAAAGAAAGCCCGCAACAGTTCATGTATCGTTTGATAGGGCTAAAACAGAGAGTAATATTTGCTTCCCAACAAGGTAGCTCAGAGTTTCAGTATGACACTAAACTGGTACATGGAGTATTTCTTAATTCACTGTATCAGGGAATAAGTGACAAATATGAATATGTTAGGCGAGACCTTAAACCTCTCATGAGCAACACAAGTGTAACTGATGATGTTATCTTAGAGATAATGACAAAATCAGTTGGTGAAGAATGTGAGAGACAGGTGCACCTGGTCACACACACAAATCCAAAACAGTCACAGTTAATACCACACAACAAGGGGAGAGACAGCATACAGTCCAGCCTCCAGCTGAAGTTCAAGCCAGCGTTTTACAGACTCAAGCTGAAGTCTAGGCAAACCGCACAGCCAAGGGTGTAACTTTGGTTTGAGAAGTGGGGGGGACACAAAACAGGGTGTCCTCCGCAATGAAACATTGTTCTCGATTTAATTCCATTTCCTGCCTTTCTACACATACAGGACTGTCTCAGAAAATTAGAATATTGTGATAAAGTTCTTTATTTTCTGTAATGCAATTAAAAAAACTAAAATGTCATACATTCTGGATTCATTACAAATCAACTGAAATATTGCAAGCCTTTTATTATTTTAATATTGCTGATTATGGCATACAGCTTAAGAAAACTCAAAAATCCTATCTCAAAAAATTAGAATAGTTCCTCAGACCAAGTAAAAAAAAAAGATTTATAACAGCAAAACACAATCAAACATTTGAAAATGTCCATTAATGCACTCAGTACTTGGTTGGGAATCCTTTTGCACGGATTACTGCATCAATGCGGTGTGGCATGGAGGCAATCAGCCTGTGGCATTGCTGAGGTGTTATGGATGCCCAGGATGCTTCAATAGCGGCCTTTAGCTCATTAGCATTGTTGGGTCTGGTGTCTTTCAGCTTCTTCTTCACAATACCCCACATATTCTCTATGGGGTTCAGGTCAGGGGAATTTGCAGGCCAATCGAGGACAGTAATGCCATGGTCAGTACACCAGTTACTGGTGGTTTTGGCACTGTGGGCAGGTGCCAGATCATGCTGGAAAATGAATTCCTCATCTCCATAGAGCTTTTCAGCAGACGGAAGCATGTAGTGCTCTAAAATCTCTTGGTACACAGCTGCATTTACTCTGGGCTTGATGAAACACAGTGGACCAACACCAGCAGCTGACATGGCTCCCCAAACCATCGCTGACTGTGGGAACTTCACACTGGATTTCAAGCAACTTGGATTTTGTTCCTCTCCAGCCTTTCTCCAGACTCTGGCGCCTTGACTTCCAAATGAAATACAAAACTTGCTTTCGTCTGAAAAGAGGACTTTGGACCACTGTGCAACTGTCCAGTGCTTCTTTTCCTTAGCCCAAGTCAGACGCCTCTTCCGTTGTCTTGAGTTCAGAAGTGGCTTGACCATGGGAATACGGCTATTGTAGCCCATTTCCCGGACACGTCTGTGAACAGTGACTTTTGATACCTGGACTCCAGCTTCAGTCCACTGTCTTTGAAGCTCCCCCAAATTCTGGAAGCGACTCTTCTTCACAATGCTGTTAAGGCTGCGGTCATCTCTCTTGGTTGTGCAGCGTTTCCTGCCACATTTCCCCCTTCCAACAGACTTTTTGTGGATGTGCTTTGAAACTGCACTCTGTGAACAGCTTGCTCTTTGAGAAATTTCTTTTTGTGTCTTACCCTCCTGATGGAGGGTGTCAATGACGGTCCTCTGGACAGCAGTCAGATCAGCAGTCTTCCCCATACTTGTGATTTAGTTTACTGAACCAAGCTGAGTGTTTTTCAAGGCTCAGGAAACCCTTGCAGGTGTTTCGAGTTAATTAGACGATTCAAGTGATTCGTTGAACACCCTACTAGTATACTTTTTCATGATATTCTAATATTTAGAGATAGGATATTTGAGTTTTCTTAAGCTGTATGCCATAATCAGCAATATTAAAATAATAAAAGGCTTGCAATATTTCAGTTGATTTGTAATGAATCCAGAATGTATGACATTTTTGTTTTTTTAATTGCATTACAGAAAATAAAGAACTTTATCACAATATTCAAATTTTCTGAGACAGTCCTGTATATGTGTTTTTAGTGTATTTATCCTAAAAAGTCTTTTAATTTGCTTTGTAAAGCACTTTGAATTGTCGCATACAGAAAAGTGCTATATAAATAAACTTGCATTGCCTTGCCTTACAGCCAAACTTGACAGGCTCTTCTCTGTCATTGATTGTAGACCGCAAACACCTCATTCCTTCCGTCTACTTGGATCCAAAATGCTTCTCGTTTTGCGCTGTCCCCCCGTTCAAATGAAATCGCCACCAATTATATTTCCAGGCTCGCGCCAGGGCCGGGGAAGGGGTTACAAGGCTCATGTCTTGTGCTGCATTCACTTGCACTCGGACATTAGAGATTTTCTCTCATAAATGTCCGATGAGCCACAACGGTTTATTGCTTGGGTTTAATGTGATAGAGGAGATCATTCTAGAGCAGTGGTTCCCAACCTTTTTTTTACCAAGGCACCCCTGAAAATATTTCTCGACCCCAAGGCACCCCAACTTTTTGTAGATTTAAAAACCACCTCAGAGCTTAAACTAAAATCCATAAATAAACCATAAATTGGTTTTCAAATGTGTATTTAATTGAATAGAACATTTTATAGAACAAATAATGTATTCACACATAATAACGAGAACCAGACTAAAAATGTCAACACCATTTCTATGATGAATTCAATATTATAAACAGGCCTACTAAGTAGGCTCTTTTGTTTTGGCTGAAAATAATAGGCCTACCTGTGTAAAAACACAAATACATATAAATACAGTTATTATTTTACATTTGGATTTCAAAAGAGGCAGGCCTATGATCACTTAGATTAAATAATAACTTAATAGAATTGGAGGGATGAAACAATGCCCTCTGACCTGACTGTGGTCATGTGACTCATCAACCACATCCCAAATATGAAACATTCTGCATTTCGCTATCCAGATAATACTGATTGACAAAATCCTAAATCATACATTTATAAGAAAGGCACACAAATTAACATCCGAACATAAACATTTCTCAGACCGTTACACGGTGCTAGTGCGACACTTGTGCCTGCTTTTGTGAGCAGAGTCTCTTGATGCGTGGGGGGATAGTGGACAGCGCAACGCGGAGGTCCTGCTCCAATGACAGCCGGGTCCGGGTCTTGTTTTTGACATATGCGAGTGAGGAAAACGCCAGCTCGCACAAGTAGGAGGTTGGAAACTGTAAAAGCACCTTGATGGCACTCTCTGAGAGGGATGGATACTCGTGTCCCACAAACAGCCAAAATATATCCAGACGTAGTTCCCCGTGCTTCAGTTTCAGGGAGCGGTCCATAGATAGCTCTGCGAGTTCATCCTGAGCTCTGCTGTTTAAACTTGTGGCTGATATTAATGACAGAGGATTAAACGGATCCCGGAGCCAATCGAAGTCTTCATTCATAGGAGGGAAATATGACTCAAACCTCTCCTCCAGCCCTCTCAGGTGAGCAGCTACAACTTGTATAAAAAATGCTGTCTTGTGCGCTGGGTCACTGGATGTCAGCGGAAACATTTCAATGTTTTTCTTGGCGACTTTATTTTGCCACAGTCTTAACTTGGATCGGAAACCATTGAGTTTGTCTGTGGCTGTCAGGATATTCTCATTCTTCCCTTGTATTCTGATGTTGAGGTCATTGAGGTGGCTAAAAATATCTGCCAGATATGCAAGCTTAACCCACCACGATTCATCATCCATGTGTTCTTTGTGGGATAAGTCGTGCTCATTTGCAAATGCAACAAGTTCGTCGCGGAGCTCGTAGACACGGGACAGCACCTTGCCCCGTGACAGCCAGCGGACCTCCGTGTTCAGTAAAAGGCCGTGGTGCTCAGCCCCCATCTCATTGCACAATGTGCTGAACAACCGCGACTTCAGCGGACGGGACTTGATGTAGTTCACTATTTTCACAGCTTGTTCTAATACTGCAGTGAGGTCTGGTGGCATAGCTTTGGCGACAAGGGCTTCTCGGTGTAACATGCAGTGGGTTATCTGTACATCGGGATTTACCTGTCTCACTTTATTTACAAAGCCTCTCACCCTCCATTGAAGCAGCCCCGTTGGTGCAAATGCTGTGGCACATCCCCCAGTTTAGACCCTGTTCTGTCAGGTAATCAGCTGTGGTCTTGTACATTTCCTCTCCGGTTGCATGTGTGTGTAACTCTTTGCAAAAAAAGAAGTTCTCCTCAATGGATTCTCCGTCAATATATCTCACGTTGGCAATGAGTTGACAGTGGCCACTTATGTCTGTTGAATCATCAACTTGCAGAGCGAATTTGCAACTTCTCTGTATTTTTTCAGTTAGGACCGTTTCTATGTCAACTGACATGTCATCGATGCGACGTTTGATTGTATTGTTGGATAATGGAATTTTATCGATTTCTTTAGTAGCATCTGGCCCTATCATTACCCTGACAATTTCCTTATATGCCGGTAGAATGAGGTTTTCCGCGATAGTGTGGGCCTTTTTTGCCTTGGCGATTAACTCAGCAACCAAATAGCTGGCCTCTTGTGCTTTGTCAGAGACACGTAGAGACGAAAGCATAGGTTGACTCTGCTTCTCATTTTGTGATTTCAGTCTCTGGAAATACTCAATGTCCTTGGAATTATAAGAAGGATGTTTTGTGCTAAAGTGTCTTGCTAGTTTACTTGGCACCATTCCTTCGTTGGATAATTTTTCTCTGCAGATTAGGCATTCTGGCGTCGGGCAGTCAGCATCCCCAGTCCAGGAGAAACCATACCGAAGGTAGCTTTCGCTGTACTGTCTGCTTTTAGACTTCTTTTGCACTGCTGTTCCATCATGTTCTGTCATCCCTGCCTGTGTTGTTGAGGGCTGGGGTGCTTCTTTATTTATTGTCACTACGTAACGATCCATCTTGAAATTATTTGGCGCGAGGATAAAAAGCTGCTCTGCACACCGTAAACAATGACGGCTGACGTAAATCATGAGAATTTAAGCTGTTTAATATTTCTAAATCTGAGCAATATATGTTTTATTAGCTTATGAACTCCATTGTACATGTAATAAAATAAAGTGTATATGAAGTGAAGTTTATTAAGTGAGAAAAAAATGTGGAACATAAAAATAAGTTTTTTTGCGACACACTTGGACAGTGCTCGCGGCACACCGGTTGGGAACCACTGTTCTAGAGAGTCTTGAAAATCCAGGAAGAGTCAGTCTAATGCAGCTTTCACACCAGCGCTTTTCCCTTTCAAGCTCCGAGCTAGAGCTTTTCTGGTTCAGCTCCGGTTTCCCTTTTCTGCTCCCGCTTAGTTCACACCGCGCAGAGCCCGACTGGTGCTGCCGCTGCTGCGTCATGACGTCACCGTTTACATCGCTGATTTGCTCCCCAACGGCGTTACGGCGTTCACAACAACAACAATGGAGGACTGCGTCGGGTCGATGATCGTGTTGCTTTTAATCACACAAAGCCAGATTAAATTAAATAACGACTTAAACAACCTTATGCTTTTCTCCAGAGTGCCGTGCTTCATTGTTTATTAATGTGTTTCAGCAAAATGTACCGACCGCTGCAGTGCTGGCTGCTCTTCCACGGGAGTTTATTCTCCCGTTAGCTCACACTGCAGCGGCTGCTCTAAAGTATTCACTGTCCGACTGTCACATAAGCAGCTGATACATATCCCCAGTACCCAGGGGTGCCGCCAGGGATTTTGGGCCCCGTGAAAAGATATCAAATTGGGCCCCCCCATCACCAGGCCCAGGCCACGCCAACCAAGCAAAATTGCTAACCACACCTCCAGAACCCAACCCACTCATTTATGCTTTAAATAACTCCACCTGTACAGGCTTGCATCTATCTTGTAGTCCAATACTAACCGCACAATATTTACTGACACTGAGCTGTGAAAATATAACACTGCAGACGTGCAACATTCTGCTGCAGTAGAATTCACTATTTGATATAACACTAACATTCCTGACAATAAATATAAATAGTCATCTTTTATGGTGTACATGCCTAACAATAACATTTATGAATGGAACATTCTCAACATGAATGCATAAATCCAAATAAATATAACTTAAATATACATGACCTCTTAAATTAAAATAAAGTGAACATTACCACCAACAAAATCATTTATAAAATGCTATAACACAAAAAATAACATAAGCAGCAGATTTTAAAATTAAATATACATACCAACTACAAAATATGCAGGTATTAAAGTGGAATACAACGGAAATGGAAATGAAAAGGCCTTATGGTGGTGCCAAATCAGAGCCTATTACCTTTTCTCAGTCTTTTTTTTACAGCTTCCTCACTTTGTCTGTCCTTTTCCTCACTTTGTCTGTCCCTTTCTGTACACCTTCTCTTGTCTTCACTGGAGCCTTCATCCTCATCATCTACATTGGTACTGCCACTGGCACTGTCACTGTCCTTCACCTCTTCCTCCACTTCCACACACCTTCCTGACAAAACTGAAGAGGGCCCTGGCTCTGTAGAGTGTACATGACAGATATGATAATATATTCTTTAATATTAGTATTAATATCATAACCAAAATGTTGGTGATTAACATTTTATTTACCTGATACAGACTGATCACTCAACGCTTCAAACATCCTAAATAGACTAAAAGCAGTTTTTTGTCTTATATAGATCAGTGGCTATGTGGGAAAATACTGTGTTTGAAATGTATAATTTAAATTAGATGTTAGCTTTTTGTTTTGATATATATATGTGTTGTATTCCAGTCTCCCTTCAGATATGTTAAGTGGCATGTCATTCAACACAATGCTGCTCACCTCCTTCAGTTGGGAGAAAAGCTGGTTCAGGTTCAGCCTTATAGGGGGACAGGGCTGCTGAGCCTGAAGATGGATCCGTTGGTCCTGGCACCAGGGGGAGGGACAACTGATTTAGTATGAATAGCTGATAAACATGTACCTGCATTTAATGTCAGCTAAAAGAGCAGTGAAATGAAAAACCTCTGAATTTTCTGTGAAGATATTAACAGTAGCCTACTTAATGTCAGCTTAGTAAAAAAAAACATTACAATTTACAATGGGCTACGCTTAGCTAACAGACTAAATTCCACCATTCATGGACCACACCCACCGCATCCCTCCTCACATGCTTTCACTCTGCTCGAAAAGTGCTGCGTTTGGAGGCAGGAGTCTTAGGACCAAACCATTACATGTAAATAGAGGGGGGTGTACAGAGGCTTTGGATAATTAACTATTGGAAGAAAATAAGTTAAATGAATCGTAAGTTTAGTGAGTAGCCTATTGCGCAATATAACGTTATATTAATGTTAATTATTGATGAAAGGGTACTTACATTTTTTTTCTTAATGTTCTAAACATTTTGGGGCCCCCTGCTAGTCATGGGCCCTTAGAATCGTCCTAACCTTTCACCCCCTTACGGCGCCCCTGCCAGTACCCCTTAAGTGAATGTGTGTCAGTCTGAATTGACGCTGTTTGGCATCACAACGCTGTTATGAAAGTTTCTCTGGTATAAAATGGGTGATGTTAGCATAGCAACCGAAGCTAAACTGACTCCTTGCTATTGCTATCCTATTGTAGCATAAACCGTTTTCTACAGGCACATTTTACCGGCGTATTTTTATTATGATTCTACTTGTGATAGTCGGACACGACAACCCAGCCCATATATTGATTCCATCCGATAGCTGCTAATACAAAACAAAACGTCTGCCTCTCTCCACAATGATCAATAACAGTGGACGGATGGTAAAAAGTAAGGCACAAATAAACAGAATCACACGAAGCCTGGTTAGTGTTGCCTGACTTTATAAAGTGTGTTTATAAGCCCTACTGCTTGTAGGGAGGCATGACGAGACTCTTCAGTCGACACATGTTCAGGGGAGGTGGGTTTAGTTTCCTGCACGCCTTGACGTAAGAGAGACGTAAGCAACGCCGCCTCTTAGCTCCGAAGCTCTTGCCTCTAGACCGACAATTTTTTGGAGCTGGAAGTGAACCGGATTCCGGAGCTAAGAGGCGGCGCCGCTGCGGTGTGAACAGGAAAAAACGGTACTTTTCAGGCTCTAGCTCCGAGCTGGAGCTGAAAACGCGTTGGTGTGAAAGGGACATTTGTGACTTACTTGCAGAAGCATTAAAGCTCCGACAAAAGACCGCTGAAAACATTGTGTCTGTAATCAGTGAGGCCCAAGAGCAAGAAAAGCCGGTAAATAACACCATTAAGGTAGGGAAAAGAGGTCTGTTTGAAGTAGATTGCAAAGTAAGGTCGTAGCCACAAGGAAAAACAATGCTATTTGAACCCACCTTAGAGAGTGTCCTACCAGAGGGGTTAGAACTGTTTCCTGCATTGGTTGATGTGCCCACTGGTCCTTCCAAAGTTGTTAAGATTCCAGTATGCAACTCCACCAAGCATGACGTCTTCCTGTCACTAAGAACCGTCTTAGGCTGTATAGAAGAAATCATTGACAGCACAGCAGTTGATCTCTGTTCAGCAGCAGCTAAGCCAAACAGTGACACGTACTTGAACCAAACGACGACACCAGTGACAGAATGGGCAGCTCAGCAAAGTCCCACACACAAGAAAATTGGCATCCTCCAGTCAATTTAGAGCATCTTACACAACAGCAGCAAGACATTGCGCAACAAATGCTTTTCGAGGAGTCGGATGTGTTTGCAAGAGGAGAGGGAGACATAGGCTGTATACCTGACTTACAGCTGAAAATCAATGTTGTGGACAACAAACCTGTTCAAAAGAACTACAACTCCATACCCAAGCCCTTGTACGAGGAGGTGAAGGACTATGTGCAGAATCTCCTGGACAGAGGTTGGATCTGCAAATCTGTGTCTTCTTATTCCTCCCCAGTTGTTTGTGTCCGGAAAAAGAACCAGAGCCTGCGGCTGTGTGTGGACTTCAGAGGACTGAACCAAAAGACTGTTCCTGATCGACATCCGTTGCCACGAATCAAAGACCTGCTTGACAGTTTGGGGGGCAACACATGGTTCTCCATACTGGATCAAGGCAGCGCTTATCACCAAGGTTTCGTGAGTGAGGAATCCAGACACCTCACAGCTTTCAGTACACCATGGGGGTTGTATGAATGGATCAGAATCCCATTTAGCTTGACAAATGCACCTGCAGCTTTTCAGCGGTGTATGGAGGGTGTGCTGGAAGGGATCCGAGATAAATCCTGTGCTCCATACCTTGATGATGTGCTGTGTTACTCATCGTACTTTGAGGATCACATTCAGCACTTCAGAAAGGTTCTCAGTTACATGAGCGAACATGGCATCAAACTGAGACCAGCAAAGTGCGACTTGTTTGACTTGGAGAAGAACAAGAGCCGCTTTCAAACCAAGTACATTACATTACATTACATTACATTGCATTTAGCTGACGCTTTTATCCAAAGCGACTTACAATAAGTGCATTCGACCAGGAAGATACAACCTTTAAGAAAACAGAATCATATAAGTACATCAGGTTTCATAGAGCCAAACATTTCAAGTGCTACTCAACTGGCATTTAGAAAGCCAGCCCTTTATTAGTATATAAGTGCTTTGTTAGTAATTCTATCGCTCGAAGTGGAGTCTAAAGAGATGAGTTTTCAGTTTGCGTCGGAAGATGTGTAAGCTATCTGCTGTCCTGATTTCAATGGGGAGCTCATTCCACCATTTTGGAGCCAGGATAGCAAACCCACGTGTTTTTGCTGACGGGAACTTGGGTCCCCCTCGCAGTGCGGGTGCAGCGAGCTGTTTGGCTGATGCAGAGCGGAGTGCACGTGCTGGGGTGTACGGTTTAACCATGTCCTGGATGTAGGAAGGGCCAGATCCATTCACAGCATGGTACGCAAGTACCAGTGTCTTGAAGTGGATTCTAGCAGTTACTGGAAGCCAGTGAAGGGAGCGGAGGAGCGGTGTGGTGTGGGAGAATTTGGGAAGGTTGAAGACCAGACGAGCCGCTGCATTCTGGATGAGCTGCAGAGGTCGGATGGCACATGCAGGTAGACCAGCCAGGAGGGAGTTGCAGTAGTCTAGGCGTGAGATGACGAGAGCCTGGACCAGAATCTGCGCTGATGTCTGGGTCAGCTGGGGACGTATCCTCCTGATGTTGTAAAGCGTGTATCTGCAGCAGCGGGTTGTAGCAGCGATGTTTGCAGTGAAGGACAATTTGTTATCTAGGACCACACCCAGATTCCTTGCAGTCTGAGTCGGGGAAACAACAGAGGTGCCGATGTTGATTGTTAGGTCAAGAGTGGGACAATCTTTTCCCGGAAGGAAGAGCAGTTCAGTCTTGTCAAGGTTGAGCTTGAGGTGATGAGCAGACATCCACCGAGAGATGTCTGCTAGGCAAGCAGAGATGCGTGCGACGACCTGGGTCTCTGAGCGGGGAAAGGACAGAATTAGTTGGGTGTCGTCAGCGTAGCAGTGGTATGAAAAACCATGCGGGCTAATGACAGACCCGAGCGAGTTTGTGTACAGGGAGAAGAGGAGGGGACCAAGAACCGAGCCCTGAGGGACCCCTGTAGTTAATTGACAAGGGTCGGACTCGGACCCTCTCCAAGTAACCCTGTAGGTGCGGTCGTTGAGGTATGAGGTGAGGAGGGAAAGTGCAGTGCCTGAAACTCCAAGTTCTTGGAGAGTGCGAAGGAGGATCCGATGGTTCACTGTGTCGAATGCAGCAGACAGGTCCAGAAGGATGATGACAGAGGAGAGGGAGGCTGCTTTAGCAGTGTGCAGTTCATCAGAGACAGCAAGGAGAGCAGTTTCTGTTGAGTGACCTGCCTTGAAACCAGACTGGTGCGGATCCAGAAGGTTGTTCTGATGGAGATAACAGGAGAGTTGTTTAAAGACAGCGCGTTCAAGTGTTTTAGACAGGAACGGGAGGAGAGAGACGGGCCTGTAGTTAATAACATCAGACGGATTGAGAGTGGGTTTCTTAAGGAGAGGGTTTACTCTTGCCTCCTTGAGACTGTTTGGAAAGTGACCAGAAGTTAGAGAAGTGTTGATGAAATGGGTGAGAAATGGTATAATATCAGGAGCGATAGTCTGAAGGAGGTTTGAGGGGATAGGGTCCAGAGAACAGGTGGTAGGACGGGCAGAGGTAACGAGGGTAAGAACCTCACTTGGAGAGAGAGGGGAGAAGGAGGTCAGTGTGTGGGTGAAGGGAGGGTCTGGTGACCCAGCGGTGAGTAAAGGTGAGTCAGAAAAGGAAGAGCGAATATCATCAACCTTTTTTTCAAAGTGGTTAACAAAGTCGCTTGACAGAAGGGAGGAGGGGGGAGGTGCTTTGGGAGGGTCCAAGAGGGTGGAGAAGATAGAAAATAGTTTTTTGGGATTGGAATAGGAAGATTGGATCTTATCTTGAAAGAAAGTGCTTTTTGCCTGAGAGATGGAAGCAGAGAAAGAGGAGAGGAGAGCCTGATAGGTTAGGAGGTCGTCATGGTGTTTGGATTTCCACCATTTCCGCTCTGCTGCCCGAAGGATGGTTCTATTAGCACGCAGTGCGTCATTTAGCCAGGGAGCAGGAGGGGACTGACGAGCCGGCCGCGATGTGAGAGGACAGAGAGAGTCCAGAGAGGATGAGAGAGTAGAGAGGAGAGTTTTTGCAGCAGCGTTTGGAGGCAGGAGTTGGAACGAGTCAGAGGAAGGGAGGGCTGAGAGCACCGATGAGGCAAAGGTAGAGGGGGAGAGGGAACGGAGGTTACGGCGGACAGGAGCAGAGTTAGAAGAGATTAGGTTGTTATGTTTGGAAAGGGGTAGAGAGAATGAAATGAAGAAGTGATCGGATGTGTGGAGCGGGTTTACAGAGAGGTTAGAAGTAGAGCAGTTCCTTGAGAATATGAGATCAAGGACATTGCCAGCTTTATGAGTTGGTGGGGATGGAGACAGTGAGAAAGCAAAGGTGGTTAACAGAGATGTTAGTTCAGATATCTTCCCTGTCTGGAGGTTGAAATCTCCGAGAAGTACAGCGGGAGGGCCAGTTTCAGGGATGTGTGAGAGGAGATTATCTAATTCCTCCAAGAAGTCCCCCAAGGCGCCTGGTGGACGGTAGAGAACAACAATGGTTAATTGTATAGGATGGGTTACTGTGACGGCATGGAATTCAAAGGTAGAAGGAGTGAAATTAGGTAGCTTGAAGAGGGAAAAGCTCCATTTGGGAGAGAGCAGGAGACCAGTGCCACCTCCTCTGCCAGAGGGTCTGGGTGTATGGGAGAAGGAATATGCTGTGGAGAGAGCTGCTGGGGTGGATGTGTTGGATGGAGTGATCCAGGTCTCCGTGAGAGCAAGGAAATCCAGAGACTGCAGGGAAGCGTAGCCAGAGATGAAGTCAGCCTTAGGGACAGCTGACTGGCAGTTCCACAGGCCCCCTGAAACGAGATGTTGGATCTCAGTGGAGCATGTGGGATAGACGAGAGCAGGCCGGTGAAATCGATTAGGAGAAACACGGGGCCAGTGATAATTGCGAGAAGACACATGAACAGGAATGCAGAAAATACACATGATTATAGCATGAGGGGCTAGAGAACCCAAGAGAATTGAATAAAACTAAATAACACCAGCGATACTTGGCGCAATCAGAGTAGGATTTGCCTCCTCTTTGCCTCCCACGTGACTCCCACAGGACTCTTAATGTCTTTGTCAGTCTTCGTCTGGCTGACGCTGAAGCTGACGCTCCAGGAAAACGCAACCTAAGATGGATACCTGATTGCTCAGTTCTCACAGCTTTGGGGGCACGCCGCTGTAATTAGTTAACTATTTTCTGCTGATGGGCGACAGCAGAGTCTTCCTACATCTTGGAATGCACACTTGAGGGGCGTGACTCACTGAGACCTGAGTTACAGCTGGTGGACTTGAGCAGATCTGAGATTTTAAAATCTCTCAGAAATCGCCGTTTTAGCTACAATAACTACAGAACAATTATACAGAGTAGAATAAATGAAACAGAGAAGTCTATTTAAACAAGAATATAACTTACAGTGATTGCTGAGTCAGTATCGATAGTGTCCTCACCGAGTCTGGATGCACACTCAGTTATTCTGATTTGAAATGCGCTATTTAAAATGTTTTTCGGCTGGGAAGCGTTTTGCACTTCACGCAATCAGCAGAGTCATCCTACCTCTTGGAATGCACACTTGAGGGGCGTGACTCACTGAGACCTGAGTTACAGCTGGTGGACTTGAGCAGATCTGAGATTTTAAAATCTCAGAAATCGCCGTTTTAGCTACAATAACTACAGAACAATTATACAGAGTAGAATAAATGAAACAGAGAAGTCTATTTAAACAAGAATGTACTTTGCTGTACTTAGTTCCCAGTACTTAGTCCCGCCTAACTCTTTAGTCCCATAACTCTCCTATTAAATCGTGTTCACACCGGAATAAGTCCCTGAGGGAGGATTGGGCAAATGAAGCCGATGACGTCACTTCTTCTTCTTCTGCTTTAGGTTTACTGGCAGGCCGCAAACAACTTCATGGCGTATACTGCCACCCGGAGTCCCCCGGAGTCCGGGACTTTGGGTGGCAGTAAATCGCCACCCGAAGCCCCGGGTAAATCGCCAGAAGTGCCAACACCTCCTCATCACTCCACCGATCCCATGTTTTATTTTGTGTTGCCATAAGTTAGTCCCTCTCCGTTGGTGTACTGGGCTAATGCTAATAATGCTAATAAAGCAAATAAAATGGCGGCTTCACAAAAACCTTTCAGAGTTTTACGGGGCGTGGTTTGCAATTCATCCAGCCAATCAGAAATCTCTAGCAGGGACTAAAAAGGGGTAAAAAGTAGTTCCAGATCTTTTTGGTGCGAACGCAAAATCCCAGGAACTATCGGAACTATTCCTGGGAAAAGTACTCCGGTGTGAAAGCGCTTTCACACCGGAGTACTTTTGTGAGATGTGAGTCGGTACTGCATGTTGGCTAATAAATTGGCTAGTGAAGCTAGTCTAAAGACGGTGTCTTATTTAAAACATATAAGAACATTACACTTTTGTTATTGTGTATGGTCTACCCCTAGCATTTACTACAAAACTATAAATAACGCTACATTTAAAAAGAAAACATGCCAAACAATGACACAACATGTCGATAAGTTATTGATAGTGCACATCATTTGTGTGGAAATAAATTATGAGATGTATAAAGACAGGAAGGAAATAATATAACGTCACTGAGTCCAAACAGAATGAGAGCTTTTTTTTGGTGTTCAAAGTGAAATAAACTTTGTATGCCTAACGTTAATACTTACCAACCTATAAACATCTGTTGAGTTGTGTTTCTTCTTCAGCTTCATCGCGTTTTGACATAAACTGCATCTTGTTTTGTTCTTCAAAATATATTTTTTCTGTAGCCATTTAATTAACTAACTAAAAGGAGGACATCCTTTTAGTTGGCTTTCCTTCAGTTAAAGACACTATTTTACTTGCCAGACTCATGTCTTAACATCAGATTTGCTGGTCTATTGTTGAAGCTCTGCAAGTAGTATCAGTAACGTTAAAGCCTGCGATTTCAGGGTCATGCAGATAGGATCACCTTTTGGGAGCGCTATTTCTTTTTTTTTCACCGCCTCCTATGCAGTGACTGGAAGGCATCATGCTTCCTAACAAAAACATCATAAAGGTTCTTAATGAAATAAAACTGTTTGGAGCGCCCTGTTCTCTGACAGTAGTGTCATCCTGGGACAACACGTTGGAAATCCAGGTTCCACCAGCGCTCCACTTTGAAATGTGCTTCGGAACGAAAACCACTTCCACCGTTCTGCAGATTGCACTAGACACCGAGGAGGACAGTGGGGAGCAGGAGGAGCATGCGCAACCTGCAAACACACATACAGTAGAGGCAAGAACGGAGAATGCAGCATGGAATCCTTAGCTCTGCGAAGAGGCAAGATAAATTGTTATTAAATTATTGGTATGTAGAAAACTTTAATATTGAGAATTTGGCGACGGAAATCACTTGCGTGTAAATTCCTACCACAAAAAATAGCTAAATAACGTAACGTTAGCAAGTACAAGCTAGCTAGGTTAACTGCGTGGCTAGCTTTCCGTAAATGAATGCTAATGGTTAACTCGGTTCTGTTAAAGGCTAACGTTAGCTAAAGGTTATTGTCATTTATTTGGCAGCCATCAGTTACAGTCTTATTACATCATCATTATGACTTTATTATTATTGTTATGTTTTAAATTGGAGTAGAAACCACAGCAGATAAACCTGTTAAGCCCCATTGCCCCCTTTGAAGGGGGCTTCTTAATTAACATTGAACAACCTATTAATGTGTACTGAGCTAGCAGCCAGGAAAGAGTAAAAAAAAACTTCGGTTTACAGAGCTATGATGATCTACTATCCCATCATTCAAGGGTGATTTTCACTATAAGTAATGTTTAGTTTTTTTAGGCGGAGATTAGAATTTACATTTTTTTTACTATGTTCCACCTGAATTCACTCTGACACAGCAACATCTATATTGTATTCTGACACTTCTTCAGCCAACTCACAGGTGTATCCTTGCTTTGAGAAAAAAGATTATTAATTTACCACTTTTAGAAGCGCCGACACCTCCTCATCACTCCACCGCTCCCAGCTTTTCTTTTGTGTTGCCATGAGTTAGTCTCTCTCCGTTGTTGCTCTGGGCTAATGCTAATGCGAGCAAATAAAATGGCGGCTTCACAAAACTTTTCGTAGTTTTACGGGGCGTGGTTTGCAATTCGCCCAGCCAATCAGAAATTGTTAGCGTGGCCGACACACCCACGAACCATTTCCTCCCCATGAAAGTACTACCTCGCTAGCAGGGAGGATCTGTTCGCGCTAACAAGGAACTAGGCCCAGATCCTTTTTGGTGTGAAACCAAATCCCCTCCCCCCTCCCTATCGGCAAGGCCTTATTATTAATTTGGTTACGGTTAATGTTACTTTTCCTTGAAGGGGCTTATATACAAATGCAGTTAAATAAGGTTCCACATTAATTTGAACAGAACACTTATAATTATGTAATGTATTGGTTTAATGTTAGGGAATTTACAGATTTTAGTCCGTAAATTGTATATTTTATTAAAATGTGTGCAGTAAAAGCTGAATAGTACCAAAAAGGAAATACGTGGAGCTGTCAGGTGCTGACCAATCACAAAGCGTAATTTCTTGACTGGCAGTGAAACAACCAATCACAGCAGTGCTTCGCCGGCTGGCTCTGTCCAATCACAAACAAGAAGGGTTCTCCCTAAAGGAATACCCTTTCCGTAATTTTCGAAATGTCGTTGTGTTTGGGAAATGCTGTAGTGTTTTCTGAAATGCTGTAGTGTTTTGTGAAATGTTATTTTGACTTGCACTTCAGGGCCACCGTACAAACCTGATATAAACAAAATTCCTGCTGACATTAGGATTTCTCTGCAGCTTGTTGTCAGTGTTACAGTAACAAAATACAGTTTGACTTAAAATATTAGCATGTTTGACTTCATTACCCATCTGTGCAGTTAAAAAAGTGAGATGTCATCAGGTAGGAAAGTTGATCTACTTGTCGTTAGAAAAAGTGATGAGAGATTCTATATCCAAGCTTTTTTTGTCTAACGCTATTCCTGAATGAATTTGCAAATACAAAGCATTCTCTCACTCTTTAGAACAGACTGGGTAAGAGGCTCGACTGATCTGAATTGATGAAAAACAGCCAGGAGTAAGAATCTGTTCCTCACATCAAAAGACTTCTGTCAGCTTGGACAGGGAGGGATGACAGAAGGCTGCCGGGCAGACACATATCCCTCTGCAAGCCCAGCCTGTGGAGCGTTGGCGATGAATGGAGATTGAGGCTCCGTCTGCACCACTGATGAAACCCTGGGTAAATATAGTACCCAAAAGAAAAAGGAGACAATGTGCACAGTCGTCCATCCAAGCAATCAAGTTTTTGTTCTATTATTACCTAAATTCTCATTGTTCTTTTTTAAAACAACTGTTAAAAAAGATGCAAGTACATTTCTGTACATCAATGTTAACTATATTTGGTTTAGAAGTATCAAAGGAGCCTCACAGTCCAGGAGTTGGTTTTACTCAGGATTATAAACCTCTGACCTTCAGTGGCACATTCACAAACTACGGTTGTATTACTCAAAATCAAGGTTCTTTTACTTTACTGAAGTATTGCCTTTGCCAATTCTACTCCATTCAGAGGTACATATTTAATTTTTCTTCCTCCTCTGCTGTATCTACATTGTTTATTTTTTTGGAACTGCAGAATGTGGTGTTTCTTTATGTATTGAGAACATTCTCCTAATTCCTAAGTTAAATATAAACTAATTAGAAATCCTCTTGCCTGTGACTAGTAAATATATACTGTACTTTACAGCTGTATGAAGCACATAAACATGCTTGTCTGATTGGGGGGTTGAGCATAGAGACCTTGAGAAGAATGGCCTTATTCAGATTTTTTTTTATTGCATTTTCCAGGAAACAACACAACCTTGGGATCCATTCAAGTTACAATTATGCTTGAAGGTTATTGTTTAATTATTGCCCAATAATGATCAAATATACGGGGTCCTTCAGCATTAAGTGTTTGGCTTATAATACGTACTTACCCTTACTTCAGTAAGATTTTAAATGAAGGAATTTACATGAAGTACATTGTTTCACGGTGTGGGAATCCTTAAACTTTAATCGCTGATATGTCAGTGTCAAATTTATGAGACATTTCTGCATTACATTAATAGAAAACATAATCTGGTCCACAAGACCTCATGAAAGACGACACACGAAGTGAGGATACCCGGCCCGGAGGAAGCCCGGGGTCCCCTTCTGGAGCCAGGCCCAGAAGGAGGACTCGTCGGCGAGCGTCTGGTGGCCGGGCTTGCCACGGAGCCCGGCCGGGCATAGCCCGAAAAGGCGACGTGGGCAACACCTCCGCTTCTCCGTCCCGCGGGGCCACCACCTACAGGAAACAGCGATGGGGTCGGGTGCGCTGCCAGAAGGGTGGCAGTGAAGGCAGAGGGTCTCGACGGACCAGATCCGGCGAACGAAGCTGGCTTTGGGGACGTGGAACGTCAACTCTCTGGGGGGGAAGGAGTCGGAGCTTGTGCGGGAGGTGGAGCGTTACCAGTTGGATCTGGTTGGGCTCACCTCTACGCACGGCGTCGGCTCTGGAACCTTACTTCTGGATAGGGGTTGGACTCTATTCTTCTCCGGAGTTGCTCAAGGTGTGAGGCGCCGGGCGGGTGTGGGGATACTCACAAGTCCCCGGTTGGGTGCTTCGTTGTTGGAGTCTACCCCAGTGGACGAGAGGGTCGCCTCCCTACGCCTGCGGTTTATGGGGGGGAAAACTCTGACTGTTGTGTGTGCTTATGCACCCAACAGCAGTTCAGAGTATACGGCCTTCTTGGAGACCCTGGAAAGAGTCCTGTATGGGGCTCCTGAAGGGGACTCTTTAATCCTTCTGGGAGACTTCAACGCACATGTGGGCAATGATGGAGACACTTGGAGGGGAGTGATTGGGAGGAACGGCCCCCTGATCTGAACCGGAGTGGTGGTTTGTTACTGGACTTCTGTGCTAGTCATGGATTGGCCATAACAAACACCATGTTCGAACATAAGGATGCTCATAAGTGTACGTGGTACCAGAGCACCCTAGGCAAAAGGTCCATGATCGATTTCGTTATCGTATCATCGAACCTGAGGCCGTATGTTTTGGACACTCGGGTAAAGAGGGGGGCGGAGTTGTCAACTGATCACCATCTGGTGGTGAGTTGGGTCGAGTGGCGGGGGAAGCCTCTGGATAGACCTGGTAAGCCCAAAAGTGTAGTTCGGGTGAACTGGGAACGTCTGGAGGAGGCCCAAGTTCAGGAGGCCTTCAACTCACACCTCCGGCGGAGCTTTTCGGGCATTCCTGTGGAGGTTGGGGACATTGAACCAGAGTGGTCGGTGTTCAAAGCCTCTATTGCCGAAGCCGCGGCGGGGAGCTGTGGTCTCAAAGTCCTAGGTGCCTCAAGGGGAGGTAACCCTCGAACCTCCTGGTGGACACCGGTGGTCAGGGAAGCTGTCCGACTGAAGAAGGAGGCCTTCAGGGATTTGTTATTCCGGGGGACTCCCGAGGCAGTTGCAAGGTACCGACAGGCCCGAAGGGCAGCAGCCTCAGCCGTGGCCGAGGCAAAGCAGCGGGTGTGGGAGAAGTTCGGAGAAGACATGGAAAAGGACTTTCGGGCGGCACCAAAGTTGTTCTGGAAAACTGTCCCACACCTCAGGAGGGGGAAGCAGGGAACCATCCAAGCTGTGTACAGTAAGGATGGGACGTTGTTGACCTCAACTGATGGAGTTTTAGGGCGTTGGAAGGAGCACTTTGAGGAACTCCTGAACCCGACAACTCCGCCCTCTATGTTAGAGGCAGAGCTGGAGTATGGCGGGGGATCGACACCAATCTCCCGGGGGGAGGTCACTGAGGTCGTCAAACAACTTCACAGTGGCAAAGCCCCGGGGGTGGATGAGATCCGCCCAGAAATGCTGAAGGCTCTGGGTGTTGAGGGACTGTCATGGTTGACACGTCTCATCAACGTTGCGTGGAAGTCGGAAACAGTACCGAAGGAGTGGCAGACTGGGGTGGTGGTTCCCCTTTTTAAAAAGGGGGATCAGAGGGTGTGTGCCAATTACAGAGGCATCTCACTACTCAGCCTCCCCGGGAAAGTTTACTCTAAGGTACTCGAAAGGAGGGTCAGGCCGATTGTCGAACCTCAGATTGAGGAGGAACAATGCGGATTCCGTCCTGGTCGTGGAACGACGGATCAGCTTTTTACTCTCGCAAGGATCCTGGAGGGGGCCTGGGAGTACGCTTATCCAGTCTACATGTGTTTTGGAGACTTGGAAAAGGCGTATGACCGGGTTCCCAGGGAGTCACTGTGGGAGGTGCTGCGGGAGTATGGGGTGATGGGGTCTCTACTCAGGGCCATCCAATGTCTGTACTCCCAAAGCGAAAGCTGTGTCCGGGTCCTCGGCAGTAAGTCGGACCAATTTCTGGTGAGGGTTGGCCTCCGCCAGGGCTGCGCTTTGTCACCAATCCTGTTTGTAATATACATTGATCGGATTTCGAGGCGTAGTCATGGGGGAGGGGGTCTGCAGTTCGGTGGACTAAGGATTGCACCACTGCTTTTTGCAGATGATGTGGTTCTGATGGCTTCATCGGTCTGCAACCTTCAGCACTCACTGGATCGGTTCGCAACCGAGTGTGAAGCGGCTGGGATGAGGATCAGCATCTCCAAATCTGAGGCCATGGTTCTCAGCAGGAAACCGATGGACTGTCCACTCCAAGTAGGGAATGAGTCCTTACCCCAAGTGAAGGAGTTCAAGTATCTCGGGGTCTTGTTCTCGAGTGAGGGAACAAGGGAGCGTGAGATGGGTCGGAGAATCGGAGCAGCGGGAGCGGTACTGCAGTCGCTTTACCGCACCGTTGTGACGAAAAGGGAGCTGAGCCAGAAGGCAAAGCTCTCTGTCTATCGCGCCATTTTCGTTCCTACCCTCACCTATGGTCATGAAGGATGGGTCATGACCGAAAGAACGAGATTGCGGGTACAAGCGGCCGAGATGGGTTTTCTCCGCAGGGTGGCTGGTGTCTCCCTTAGGGATAAGGTGAGAAGTTCGGTCATCCGGGAGGGACTCGGAGTTGAACCGCTCCTCCTTCGCGTTGAAAGGAGCCAGTTGAGCTGGTTCGGGCACCTAGTTAGGATGCCACCTGGTCGCTTCCCTAGGGAGGTGTTCCAGGCACGTCCAGCTGGGAAGAGACCAAGGGGTAGACCTAGAACCAGGTGGAGGGACTATATCTCTTCGCTGGCCTGGGAGCGCCTTGGGATCCCCCAGTCAGAGCTGGTTGATGTGGCCAGGGAAAAGAAAGTTTGGGGCTCTCTGCTGGAACTGCTACCTCTGCGACCCGACCACGGATAAGCGGGAGAAGATGGATGGATGGATAATCAGGTCCATATTATGCAGTGGTGGCTGGCCAATAGAGGGCGCTAGGGAGCCGCCCTCCCCAAATCACACACAAAAACATTATCATTACAGTTGCTAACACACAAAAAATCTCACATAAAGGATAATTATTTAAATTCACACACAAAGAGAAGAACCTCAACTGAAATCTCCAAAACTCTAAACACATTTTCAGCCCTGCACCCAATTTGCATTTTCAACTTGGAACGTTTTGCAAAACACTGCACACAGTTCTCTAAGACACACACATTGGACATATTCACTTGTTTGCCATTTTCAAAACACTGCCATTAAAAATGCTACACACATGAACCAATTAACAAATACACATGCCAAATGACCATAAACACCAAACTGCTTTATTGTTGACTCATCAATCAGGATGTAAGCACTAGAAAAAGGCTTCATGTAAGAAATGTATAAAAACAACAATGGATATATGGACAGCAGCAAGAGGAAAAAGGAGGATAAGAAATAAATTGGTTTTGAGAAAATTAGCCCTGTGTCAAAAAATTTGTTTTTAGCAATTGAAACAAACTGTAACAATAATAATAATTCTAATAATAATACAAATTAATTATATAAATGTTCAATATTTGTGTGTTTAAAATATGGAATGCACCCAGAAATATGTGTAAAATATCATTTTAAAATAATTTGCGCGGAGACTTCCGGTTGGACGAACATGCGAGGGCTGCGTTGTCTCGTTCTCCCACGACTTTACTTTCTACATTTAATTTAAAACCACCGAAGTTGAGTTAAACCCGTATTGTGTGAACATAATTTGGAATATAGATCAGAAAAAGCCGATGTGATGCCGAAATCTGCATTGAAAACGGAGACGAAACAGGCAAAAAAGACCGAAACTGCTGTCTCAGGCATGGCTAGCATAATTAGCCTGCTTGAAGAGCACAGAGCTAGCTCAGAGCTAGCACAGAGGGAGCACAGAGCTAGCATTTCAGCTGACTTCAAAGCTGCCTTTGCGGTACTGGAGGCAAAGCTGAACCAAACGCAGACCACAGTAGCAGAACATGGGGAACAAATAGACTCTCTTGAGACCAATGCCAATCTGCAAGATCAGCGACTCCGTATACTCGAGGAGAAGTGTGCGGTATTAGCAGATAGCAATGCTAAGCTGTCTGCGAAGACCGCAGATCTGGAAGGTCGGAGCCGCAGAAATAACATTAGAATCATTGGACTTCCTGAGTCTATTGAGGGACCCCGGCCTACAACCTTCTTTTCTGAACTTTTGGTCGAGCTGCTCGGCAATGAAACTCTCCAATCCCCTCCCGAGCTGGACCGTGCACACAGAGCACCGGCTGCTAGGCCGCAACCAGGGGCGAGACCGCGACCTGTGATATTGCGGCTGCATCGCTACCAAGTCAAGGACCTGATTGTCCGGGAGGCCCGCAAGAGACGAGGGGATCTCCGCTACCGTGGGACACCAGTGCAGATCTACGAAGACTTCACACAGGAGGTTCTCGAACAGCGGGCGAAATGCCGAGACATCATGTCAAAGCTGTACAACCTAGGCCTCAGACCGGCTCTTCTGTTCCCTGCTCGCCTGCAGATCACACTTGGAAGCGGGGGTAAGAAAAGGTTCCCCTCGACCCTGGAGGCTGTAGCCTTTGCAGCTGGCTATGAACGCGAGCCGGCTAAATAGCCACTGATGTTGTGCGAGGCTAGTGGTGGCTGAGCTAGGCTAGGCTAAACCACGCTAGCGCTGCATTGATGGTGGACTGGGTACGTTACAACCGTTATGTTTGGACACAATTGATTGTATAATCTAACGTTACCTAGCCATGACAGCGCACAATGCGACATGTGGTCTGCATTTATTTTTTGTATGATTACATTTTTGTATTTACATTATATACCCGGGTAGTTTCTTGCAGTTTTTCGAATGTCCTTGTTAACTCGTGCTGTTCACAATTGTTTCTGGGCACTTTACAGCCGTCGTTCTGTTGGGACGTAATTTATTTTATAACTAACGTTGCTCGGCCATGACAGCACACAATGTGACATGTTTACATCTATTTTTATTGGGAAGTTATTGCCAATTTCATTGGCAGAAGGAGCTCAGGGATGGGGAGGGAGGGGGGCTAGGGCATGGGAGGAGGTGGGAGGGAGTAGAGGATGGGAGGGAGAGGGCGGGAGAGGGTGGGGCATTTATTTTTGATGGGGCTATAGGTTTCCATTTGTTTGAGGCAGCTGTTTCATTTACATTCTGTTTTGTCATCTTTATGTACACTGTTCTCTCCATTTTTAGTTGCAGATGTTCTAGGGCTGTTTTTACACCTTCGATGCTGTACGCGTTGTCATGGCTAATGTAACTGCTACAGGGACTGGTGGTGGAAAGGCGGTCAGGATACTCTCTTTGAACACTGGTGGGTTGAATGCTTCATTGAAATGCACAAAGATTATGACACATCTTAAAAACCTGAAGGCGGATATAATGTTTTAAACAAGAGACACATCTATGTAAATCTTATCAGCGAAAGCTGAATAGGCCAATTGGACAAATGTTTCATTCACAATTTAACCTAAAGACAAGGGGCACAGCCATTTTAGCTCCGAAAAAAGTAAATTTCACCCCTACTAATAACATTTTAGATCCAAATGGACGTTATGTCATCATTTCTGGTACACTCTATCAGAAGCCGGTCATCTTAGTTTCTGTGTATGCTCCCAATTGGGATGATCATAATTTTGTGAAGTCGCTATTCTCCACCATCCCCGATTTGAATTCCCACCTATTGATACTGGGAGGAGATATGAATTGTGTTATAGACCCAGCACTAGACAGATCTAGTTCCAGAACTGTGGTGCCCTCTAAAACGGCACAAACTCTCTCTGCTTTTATGGACCATTATGGCTACGTCGACCCGTGGAGATTTTTACATCCCTCGGCTAGGCAATACTCTTTCTTTTCCCGTGCACATCGTTCATACTCTCGCATAGATTATTTTATTGTTGATAAAACATTTATTTTGTCGATTGTCTCTGTTCAGTACTCACCGATAACTGTATCAGATCATTCAACTTTGATCCTGGACCTTCACTTTGATCATAAGCCTAAGGAATTTAGATTCTGGCGTCTTGACCCTCTTTTACTTTCTGATGCAGCCTTTTGTGAGTGTATTTCGGAATCAATTGCATTCTTCTGTGAGACCAACCAAAATGAAGAGACCTCTGCGTCCCTACTCTGGGAAACCCTTAAAGCTTTTCTTAGGGGTAAGATCATCTCGCATACGTCTCATGTTAATAGACTTCGTAGAGCACGCCAAAGAGAACTGGAAGAATCTATCATTAATCTAGACCAGCCTTTCCCAAACTCAGGGTCGCGACCGGACCCGTTTGGATTGGGTCGCCATGTTAAATGCATTGCTACACACACACAGCGTCAGAGCTGATGGCTGCGTTGCAAATACAATTTTTTTATAATTTTTGTATTTTATTTTTTATTTTGAAAATGAAATTATGCAATATAGCATCGTATATTGAATGATTTAATTTTCTAAATACAAATAAACTAAAAATAAAAGATTGTATTTGTATCAGCTCTGACGCGTCCCCCGCGAAAGTCTTCGCGCCGTTTGTTTATTGTTTATTGTCTGTTGATTAATCCCGATCATACATGATGACAAAAAGACGATACAAAGAGGAGTTTTTAAACGTTGGCTTCACAAAAGCTGTTAGAAATGGAGAGGAGCGGCCTCAGTGTGTTTTATGTTGAGAGGTGCTCAGTAACGAAAGCTTGAAAATGAATAAATTGGACCGGCATCTCCAAACAAAACATCCTCTGCATCGGGACAAATCGAAGGATTTTTTCATCTGCAAAGAAGAGTCGTTCAAGAAG
This sequence comes from Notothenia rossii, assembly GCF_949606895.1. Lineage (NCBI taxonomy): Eukaryota > Metazoa > Chordata > Actinopteri > Perciformes > Nototheniidae > Notothenia > Notothenia rossii. The sequence goes on from NC_136904.1 coordinate 44,384,147, forward strand.
CAGTGTTTTGGCGGCGGAAAAGTAAGTCACTCATTTTAATCATTTGATTTGTGTGTTTGTGAGTTTGTCAGGGTCTGTTGTGAAATTGTTTCGTTAATGCAAAGTTGGATTAAATGCAGATTGAGCCACGGAGCGGACCGCCAGCTGCGCGCTCCTGCGAGTCCACTACATTCTGCAGCGGCACAGAGCGATGTTTCAACTTTTACTAGCCTAAAATGTATTTAAAACTGCCGGGAGAAAAACAGAGAAACAATAACAACAGGAAGATTAGAGGGAAAGTGGCAGGTAGTATGAGAAGGAAAGCGAGAGAAAGCTTTTTTCACTGCAGCCGCACGGACGTGACTGCTGCAGTGTGATGCACAATACATATGGGGGTTATTCCCTATCTTTATTCAAGAGCGTGTTTTTTAAATTTGAGAGCATACTTTATTGATTTCAGATTCAGAATATGTATTGCTTTCCCTCAAACCCTGTCCTCACACTCAAATAGTGCCTGCTTGCACTTATGGCGTGTTTCCACTGCAGCGGGTAGCTCGCTTTAAGCGTGCCGAGCCGTGCGGGGCCCGTTTTTGGTTGCGTTTCCACTTGGCCTAGTACCGGCTAGCGGGTCCTAGTTTACAGTTTTGAGTCGGGCTGAGTATGCTAAACTAGAGAGAGAATCGCTGGCAAGGGGCCTACAACTACAACAAGATGAACATATTTGACCGTGATTTAATTGTAATACACGTTTCAAAATGATGCCGAAGTAACAACATACTGATACCGGTTAGTAAAAACCATGAATTAATGCTTTGACAAGTCTGCAGACAGACGGCAGGCGAAAAACCCTTTTAAAATGCGTGTTTTCTAAATGGAGCTTGGCTAACCTAACGTTATATATGCTCCGACCGTCTACACTCACAACAACGGCCTATACAGACATAAATAAACCAGCGATTGTATTCGCCATGACAAAGACAGTATGTGGTTTGTACTTGTTTTACTTTTGTCTAGTTTCTGAACAGATATGAAGAGCTGTGAGCTCTGAGTGCTAAGAGCTAACGGCTGTGTTGTTTTTCTGGGGCGCTCAATGAAGATGACGTCACGGCTCCGCCTACACTGCGTTACTATAGTAACTACTCCAGTTCCTAAACTGTAATGGAAGCGCAGCATTAAAGTGAGCCGGGCCTAATAAGGCCTAACCAAACCGAGCAAGGCCGAGGCCTGTGTTCCAGCTTAAAACCTTTTCCTCGCACTCAGGCTGTTTCTGTGCGCTCGTGAAATGTCTTCTCTCAGATTTCTTCTGTTTGCACTTGGATCTTTTGTGCAACAACCCTGTCAAAATCCCCCTGTGGGGATTCCCCACAGTATTGAGTATGTAAGTCGCTTTGTATAAAAGCGTCTAACAAGTAACATGTAATGTAATGCGCTATAAATGCGGTTGCCAGGTCCACATTAGGTATACAGCGTATGCCGGCTCGTGTTAAAAATCACCCAATAACCCAGAAATGTTAATGATGATATCTTCTCTGTTATTTTCAGGCATTCAAAGGGAACAGAGGGGCACTGAGAGCATCATATCAAGTCAGCCTCCACATTGCCAAAGCAAAGAAGCCCCATTCCATCGGGGAGCAGCTGATCAAGCCTTGTCTTAAAAGATGTGTGTCTCTCTGTCTTGGGTGAGGATGCAGCGAACAAAATTGAGTCTGTCCCACTCTCAAACAACACCGTTGCATCCAGAATCAAGGATATGTCAGCTGACATCCAAAAAACAATCACAGAGGAAATACTGCAGCACAAATTATTTTCACTGCAGCTAGACGAGTCTGTGGATGTTGCTGGGATTCCCCAGTTAATGGTCTTTGCCAGGTACATTAGTGGTAAAGATATCTAGGAGAAGTTCCTATTCTGTGACCAGCTGCACACAACAACAAGGGGAGAGGATATTTTCAGAGTGGTGGACACACATTTGAAAGAACTGAAATTAGAATGGGAAAACTGTATAGGGTTTTGCACTGATGGTGCAAGGAGCATGACTGAGTGCAGGTCTGGTTTTGTGGCTCATGTACGTAAAGTGGTCCCAAATGTGAAGGTAACACACTGTATTATCCACAGGGAGGCTTTGGCTAGCAAAGCATTGCAGCAGGACTTAGGTGAGGTTCTTGATGTGGTTGTTAGAGTGGTAAATGTAATACAAAAGTGACCACTACAATCAAGGCTCTTCAGAGAGCTCTGCAAGGACATGGGGGCAGAGCATGAGCACCTACTCTTCCACTGTGAGGTACGGTGGCTCTGCAAGGGAAAAGTTCTACAGAGAGTGTGGGAGCTGAGAGAGCAGGTCATGGCTTACCTGAAAAATGAGGACGCTAACCTTGCCAAGCATTTTGATGACAAGCGCTGGTTGGCAAGATTTGCCTACCTTCTGGACATTTTTAACAAGCTCAACATGCTGAACACCAGCCTTCAAGGAAAAGAGAACAGCATATTGGATCTTGAAGATGGAATACAAGGATTCGAAGCACGCCTTGGTCTGTGGCATTCCCAGCTGGTTGCAGGAGAACTGGCAATGTTTCCTGTCCTCACTGCCTACCAAGTAAGCATCGGTCTTCCCTTGAGTGACTCTGTGAAGCAAAACATAGTCGAGCACTTGTCTCAACTACAGGAGAACTTCAAGCAGTACTTTCCTGACTCACAGAGAGCTCAAAACCTTCAGTGGGTGAAGTTTCCCTTCCAAGCTGTGCCATCACAAGACCTGGGTCTCAGTCAGGCAGAGTTAGAGGCACTGGTCACACTGCAGGTCAACAGGGGCAGTAAGATGCTGTTTGAAACAACCACTTTGGCACAGTTTTGGGTTGCTCATTTCCAGCAGGCTGAGTTCTCCTGCTTGGCTAAGATAGCTGTAGAAGTATTGATACAGTTTGGCACCACATACTTGTGTGAATCTAGGTTTTCTACTTTAGCATACCTGAAAAACAAATACAGAAACAGGCTAAATCCTGAGCATGACCTCAGATTGGCACTGTCAAAAACCCAGCCCAGAATAGATCTGCTGGTTGAAAACTTCAACCAGCCACATACCTCTCATTAGATCTAATTGTTATTATATTATATCATGTATCAATATATGATATAATACCCCTTCTAGCATGTCAGATGAGAACATATCGTAAATAAGTCAGTAAAGTTAATCAGTTGCCAAGTGTTGGAGTTTCTTTGTCTCTCAGAGTGTTTTACAACAGCTCTGTTCATTTAAAGGTGTTTGTACATAGTTTTTGATCTAGTGACAAACTTAATGTTGCACTTCTGATAATTTAAATGTCGTTTCACCTATGATATACTACACTTGACTGCACTTCCTATAGTTAGTGTTTTGTCCCTTTCTGTTTACAACATGTTCGTTCTTTGTTCATTTAAAATACTTTAAAATGGTGTGTACATAGTTTTTGAGCTAGTGAAAAACTTAATATTGCACTTTTGTTAATTGTATCATTTAAATTTGATTTGTACTATATATACTTGACTGCACTTCCCATTTTTCGTCTTTCTGCTTTGATCCTTATTTTTTCTGGGCAAGCTCAAAGGGAAGGTTGTTATGGTGAGAAACCTAATTGCTGCGAAGCACTTTTATAATTAAATAAACATTTTCATTTACATTTTAAATTCATGGTGTGTTGCATTCTTTGTTTATAAATGTAGATATTATGGAAAATCATGACATTTTTTTAGCTTGGGTCCCTTAGGACCACAACATTTCTGTTTTGGGTCTCATGCTGAAAAAGTTTGGGAACCCCTGATCTAGACAACCAACTATTTTCCACTCAATCACCTGATCTACTTAAAGAACGGATGGGGCTCAAAACAGAACTTGACCTTCTCCTAACAAGAGAGGCTGAACGACGACTCCTACATTCACGAGGGTCTATATATGAACATGGTGATAAAGCTGGCCGTCTCCTGGCCCACCAACTAAAGGCTAGGGTTGCCTCGAACCAAATCACCCAGATTCGGGACGGGTTGGGCTCTCTCACTTCTGACCTGGGAGAGATTAATAACATCTTTAAAACCTACTACTCTCGTCTCTACACGTCTGAATCCCCTGATAACGAAGATCAGCTACATACATTTTTGGATAAATTAGATATGCCCAAGATTTCGACTAATGACCAACAGACACTAGATGCCAAACTGCAGCTCGCTGAGATTAAAGAGGCAATACAGTCCATGAACAGTGGCAAATCACCGGGACCTGACGGATACCCGGTAGAATTCTACAAAAAATTCTCAAATCAACTGTCCCCATTATTATTAGATATGTTTAATTCGTCGTACGACCAAGGCTCACTGCCGCCCACCCTTATGCAAGCCTCTATCTCTCTGATCTTTAAGAAGGGCAAGGAACGGTGAGCTGTGCATCAAATCGCCCCAATCTCACTCCTTTCTGTAGATGTGAAAATACTTGCGAAGATTTTTGCTCGCCGGTTGGAATCTATTATACCCTCCATCATTTCGGAAGATCAGACGGGATTCATAAGAGGGAGGCACTCCTTCACAAATGTCCGAAGACTTCTCAGCGTCATCCACAGCCCGCCTTCTCCTGCTGAACCGGAGGTTGTCATATCTCTTGATGCTGAGAAGGCATTCGACAGGGTTGAGTGGGCCTATCTGTTTTCTGTCCTTCAACGGCTGGGCTTTGGTCCAGGCCTCATCTCCTGGGTTAGACTTCTGTACTCTTCTCCTCACTCCTCTGTATGTACGAACACCCAGCGCTCCAAATTCTTCCCTCTTTTCCGCGGGACGTGTCAGGGGTGTCCGCTTTCCCCACTACTATTTGCAATTGCTATCGAGCCATTGTCGATTGCTCTAAAAGCAGAGAGAGGAATTATGGGGATTCAGAGAGGGGATATCGAACACAGGGTCTCATTATATGCTGACGACCTTCTTCTGTATGTGCGCGATCCTATAGCTAGTAATCCACACATACTCTCACTTTTGACCACTTTTGGTTCATTTTCAGGATACAAATTAAACATCCAAAAGACTGAATGTTTCCCTATCAACCAATTGGCTGCAGAATTACCTCCGTTGTCGTTGCCTTTTAGAATATCCAACTCAGGGTTTAAATATCTGGGCATTGCAATCACGCAGTCTTTTAGTGCGCGACGGGAACAAAATCTTACTGTCCTGACGGCAACAGTCAAATCTGACCTACAGAGGTGGGGCCATCTGGCACTCTCTTTAGCAGGAAGAGTTCAGACGATAAAAATGAATGTACTGCCCAGATATCTATACATCTTCCAATGCCTACCTATTTTTTTGCCTAAATCTTTTTTCACTGCTATAGATAATATAATTTTCTAATTTGTTTGGGCTGGTAAACATGCAAGATCTAGTAGACCATTACTGCAGAGGGACAGGTTCCTGGGTGGGCTTGGTTTACCTAACCTTATGGGTTACTACTGGGCCACAAACACACACAAGATCATGCTCTGGTTCACTTCAGCCCAGAGTGACTGGTATCTTGTGGAGGCCAACTCATGTCGATCCACGTCACTTCAAGCCCTCGCGTGTAGCACTCTGCCCCTTTCCCCCTCACAATTCACATCTAACCCCGTTGTAATTGGCACTTTAAAGATCTGGGTACAAGTTAGACATCACTTTGGTTGGCTTACTCTTCCTCAAGCGACTCCTGTCTGTGACAACCATCTATTTTTACCAGCCACAATTGACCCCCGATTTTCTTACTTGGAGAGGGAAGGCCTCCGCTGCATAGGGGAGTTATACATTGATAGCCTGTTTGCCAGTTTTGACCAACTACGGGTTGCCTTTAATCTAAGAGGATCTGATTTCTTTAGATACTTTCAACTAAGGGATTTTGCTAAGACCCGCTCTCCACAATTCCCCCAATCCCTGCCTCCCAGTGGAGTGGATCTTGTACTTAGAGCAAGAACTTTGTCTAGGCGCCATGTCTCTTATTTTTATGAACTTTTTTCTGCGGTTGATGCATCTGCCATTAACAAGATTAAAACTAATTGGGAAAAGGAACTACAGTTCACCTTCTCTGATGACTTTTGGAAGGAGGCCCTGAGAGCCGTTAACTCATCCTCCAGTTGCGCTAGACTCAGCCTAATACAGTTTAAAGTTCTCCATAGACTACATTATAGCAAGGCTAAGCTCTCCAAGATTTATCCAGATAGATTACATGACCGGTGTGATAGATGCTCCCAGGCCCCCTGCGACCTGACTCACATGTTTTGGTCATGCCCTAAATTATCTAGATTTTGGCAATCTTTCTTTGAGTGTATTTCTGAAATTGTAGTTCTAAAAATCTCTCCATCCCCTCATGTAACTATTTTCGGTAGGACCCCAGATGAAATCAACATTACAAACACTCAAACCAATGTCATTGCCTTTACCGCCTTGATTGCTCGTAGGAAAATCCTTCTTTTGTGGAAATCTCCTTTACCTCCCTCTTTTAAAATGTGGCTGAGTGATACTATGTCTCTTCTAAAGTTGGAAAAAATTAAGTTTACTCTCCGGGGTTCCTCAGATAAGTTTTACGCTCATTGGAGGCCACTGATCAGCTATGTAGACCGTCTTCCCCCTGATATGGTGTCGCTGTAGGGATTCTCCCTTTATTTATCCATCTATAATTATGATATGATTACTCCCCTGTCCGCCACACATGCAGCTTGTGTGACATCCCTGAATATGTGTTAGTACATGTATGTATGTATGTATGTATGTATGCATGCAGGTATGTGCATGTATATTATTGTATCTATCATTTTGTATTGTATTGATGTACTGTTGCCTCAGTGCTACGGGAGATGGGTGGTTGGGATGGGATGGGATGGGATGGGTTGGGATGGGGCGGGGTTAAGGGAAAGTGAGTAAGGGTTCTTTTGGGCGGGAAAAAAATGAAAATGCCTTAATTGCTGTAATGCACTGTTACACTTTTGTCTTACATGTGAATAAAAATATTTGGGAAAAAAAATAATAATAATTTGCGCAATACATATGCTTTTCCTACTACTGCGTGACTGAAGTTCAGTTCTGGGTCGATGGAGAAATCGCCCCACGGAGGCGGGTGTCAGTAGCACGTTAGCCAATTGCTGATTCAGGATATGTACATATGTCATAAACTTTAGCCAATCGGCGTCCTCAAAACTAATACGAAAGGATCGATTGTTTTATCGTCCCCAGTAAGCTACTGCTACGCAGCTGGAAGACAGACAACACAATGAGGAGGTGGATAAAAACAGGTATATTTGTATCCAAAATAACCAATTGTGTGAAGTTTTGTGGGGCTTTTGAGTTGGCTTTGCGTGGGCACGACGAGACTTGACTCTCCAGTCAACCCTGGCATTTTCAGTGGAATTGGTGGATTTTGTTTCCTCCCTGGACACCGTGCCGCCACCATTTTTAAAGGCCACATTGATTTTAAGAATAAGAATAATTATTATCGGTTTGTTACATCTTCAGCTTTCCCGTTGTACTGTAATATATATATAAATATATATTACAGAACATATATATATATATATATATATATATAAACATACATATATTATATATATATATATATATATATATATATATATATAAACATACATATATATATATATATTATATATATATATATATATACAGTGTTCGAATTACCCATTTGCTTTCGGGGGAGCCCTATTTATTTTATATAGGCAGACCTGAAAGATGTATGTGTCCTGTATTAGATCAGTATTGATTGCCAATAGGCCTACCTTGTTTGGTAGGACATATTTTTTCTCTCCGAAATCTCGATCGCTTTTTCGTGTGCCTGGCTCTTATGGTGCTTATAAATCTTTTTCCGCAGGTTATTCTGTTGATCTGCTGACTTTTCCCTGAATCCATTCTTGTGAAAGGTGCACTCAGGTGGATTTTTTTGCGAACGGCAGGGAGATCAATATACTTTTTGCCTCTTTGCAATTCTCACATCCACATTTTTTTTTTTTTTTTAAAAGCCATGGATAACTTTCATTCCACTCACTCCATATTTTCTGTGTCCAGTTAAAAGGCAGGTCATGGGCATCGTTAGGTTCGCTAGTGCAGGTGGCGCCGGCGGCTGTGGCCGTAGTTGAAGCCTCTTCAGGCTCCACATCGGCAGGCCTCTCCCTCGGCGTGGAGCTGTCAAACTCGACCCTAGCGCCGCTTACAGCCGGCCAACTAAAAGTTGTTCCGTTCACGTTGTTTTTAGACTCCTTCGCTTCTTTGCTTGTGAATCCAAAATCTGCGAGACTTTGCTGTTTTCGTTTCGCCATATTTTTTATTACAAAGCCAGAATTAAACAATATCAATATGAACATTTCAAATACCGCGCCGGCATCGCCACCGTAACCATAGCAACGTAAGTAGCGTAAAGAATGCAGCGCCACCACGTACAGATGGCAACACCCAGAAATATTCACAAATACAAAACAAATATTCAGAAACTGTAATGAACAATGACTATTATTTATTTCAAGAACTTTTATTTACAGAAACTCAACATTTCTAATCTGTGTGACACAAATATGCACGATTGTTTTGGGCTCCCCCTATTTATCTTAAAGTCGGCCTTCAGGGGAGCTCCCCCCCTCTTCGGGGGAGCCAAGCTCCCCCTGGCTCCCCCCCATTTCGAACAGTGTATATATATATATATATATATATATATACACATCATATATACAAGTTTGGACACACCTTCAAATTCGAAGTTTTTTATTTATTTACATTTTTCTAAATTGTAGATTTATACTGAAGACATCAAAACTATAAAATAACACATAGGCCTATGGAATTATCTAGTAAAAAATAAAGTGTTAAAAAGTCCAGAATATGATTTATATTTTGCTGGCTACTGCAGAATGCTGCGGTAGCCATGCTGGTTAAGTGTGCCCTGAATTCTGAATAAATCACCAACAGTGTCAACAGCAAAGCCCCCCCACACCATCACACTTCCTCCTCCATGCTTCACATGGGAACGACACATGCAGAAACCATCCGCTCACCTTATCTGCGTCTCACAAAGACACAGCGGTTGGAACCAAAAATCGCAAATTTGGACTCATCAGACCAAAGTACATATTTCCACTGTCTAATAGCCTGTTAAGCCCCAAGCCTGTTTTTCAGGTCTCAGTCTCGAAAATGACATTCCCTGAACAAATGGCTATATCTTCCCTTCTAAAAGGGGCAAATGAATAATCTTTTTTCTCAAAGCAATGATAAACCTGTGAGTTGGATGTAGAAACAAGTCAGAATCAATATAGATGTTCTTATGTTACGGTAAATTCAGATTGAACATATTAAAATATAGTTTGTGTCCAAAAAAAAAACCATTACTTATAGTGAAAACCACCCTTGAATGATGGGATAGTAGACTAAAAGCTTTAGATAAGATGGTACTTTATTGATCCCAATTTGGGAAATTGTTTTTGTTGCAGCAGCATAAAAGACAAGGCATTTTAGGAATAAACAAGAACAGAAATAAAATTAAAATAAAATAGAAAATATACATGTTGAAATAGAAAATATACATGTAGATATTATATATACAAATATGTGTATACATAAATATATGACATGGAAAATTAAATATTAAATATTGAACAGATTATATATGTATGTAAAATGTACAACGTGGTTATATTCAAGAGAAGCTATGGAGCAGAGCAGTGGCGGCTGGTGGAAATTATTTTAGGTGGGGCTATTTTAATGGTGAATAAACCACACGGGGAAATCTTTTTAGAAATTACCCCTTAAATTAAATTGGCTACACTATTTCATCGTTGCTGTTGTATGATTGGTGTTTAGCTACGGTATTTAGCGTCTACAGCACCTCCGCTTTTAGGGTTGACGTGGACCCAAACGTCGCCCGGAGGTCCCCCGGTCTTGTTGCGGGAGCTGCTGCACTAGCTAACGCTCCACTAGCTAACGCTGCACTAGCAAAACAAACGCTTATTTCTTTTGCAAATGGTGCGGCGGGCTTCAAACACGTTCCCCTCCACTGGTTTCAACCAAGCACTAAATTAGATGTTTTCCAACCAAATACGGTTGAACTGACACTTCCACATATTAATTTGTAAGTAGATTCGAAGATACATGAGTTTCTGACTTCCGCAAGCTGAAGCGTGGTTGCTAGGTTACTAGTTGGGTGTTCTCCAATAAGGGGCCGGGGGAAACAAAGTTAGTGATTACTGGTTCCATGTTGATTTAATTCAATACAAATTGTTGGGGGGAACTGAAAGGCTATTACCGTACTGGTTACTTTGCAGCATGGACATTTCCACCAAAACACATTTAGACGCTATCGCAACACAGAAGTACCTTTCAAATCCGATCATTTTTAAGACCTTCTAAATCATATTTAAGACCTTTCTTATTTTTTTGGTCATATTTAAGACCTTTTTAAAACCTTACATTCAGATTATCAAATGTAAGACTTTTTAAGACCCCGCGGGAACCCTGAGGGAAACTAAATACGAACATTATATGCAGACACAGACGTGGTTCAGAAACACAGAAATATTAGAAAATAGACCATTAAGGCAAAACATCTAGTTTAATGGATGCTGTCAAAACTCAACTACAATCATATGTGTGTGTGTGTGTCTGTGTGTGTGTGTGTGTGTGTGTGTGTGTGTGTGTGTGTGTGTGTGTGTGTGTGTGTGTGTGTGTGTGTGTGTGTGTGTGTGTGTGTGTGTGTGTGTGTGTGTGTGTGTGTGTGTGTGTGTGTTTATTTAGCACGGGCAAATAGTATCTATCCGCGGCTGTTTGAAGAGCAAGCATGGGAAACAAATAATAAGTACCTTGTATCAAGATTGATGCAAAACAAGTGACATGTAACCTTTTTAGAGAGGTTTAGAAAAAAAAACACCTCTGGGGTCATTTGGTGTGTATTTGGGTGTATTTGCCGTTTCTCTGGAACCCATTGGTCGATTTTGGTGATTGACATCTCTTTTGAACCGTTAGAGCCAATAGAATCGAACCTAAATCTACACGTTACCATTGAAGAGTGAGAGTGATGCGCACGCAGTTTGCCCAAACCGAAAGCTATGTTACGCTCTGAAAACTGAAAACTGAAAACTAGGCTTATTGCCATAAATGTTAATGATGGATTATCAGTAATCATTTCAAAGTGACACAGACAAATTGGATTAACCTTCAGCAGCGTTCTATGCGTTTTAATGATCAGAAAACAGCAAAGGGAAGACATATTTGCCGTTTTGGCCCCGTAAAGCTACGTTGTGTGTTGTCTGGTTTCGCCTTCGCTGCCGCGAGTTTTGGTCGCTCAGTGGTGATGATACTTATACCATTGGAATCTGTGGAATCTCAGTTTCATCATAGCGTTTGATGGTTTTTGCGACTGCACTTGAGGATACATTCAAAGTTCTTGACATTTCTGGATCGACTGGCCTTCATTTCTTAAGTAATGATGGACGGTCGTTTCTCTTCACTGAGTTGAGTGGTTCTTGTCATAATATGGATTACAACAGTAGTCAAATAGGGCTTTCCACTGTGCACTAACCCTACCTCTGCACGACACAACTGATGGTCTCAAACACATTAAGAGGCAAGTCATTCCACAAACTGACTCTTGACAAGGCACACGTGTTAATTGAAAACCATTCCAGGTGAAGACCTCATGAAGCTGACTGAGAGAAGCCCAGAGTGAGCAAAGCTGTCATCAAGGCAAAAGGGGGCTACTTTGAAGAATATAAAAATATAAATCATATTCTGGATTTTTTTATCACTTCTTTCATAGTTTTGATGTCTTCACTATTTATCTGAAAAATAGAAAATAAATAAAAAATAGAAAAAACTTTGAATTTGACTGAGTCTCCAAACTTTTGACTGGTAGTGCATATACATACATATACAGTATGTATGCAAGTATTGCTAACGCCATTATTTTAAAGTTTTTGTACATAGTCCTCAGTCTCAAATGCTTAAATTGTTTATGGAGGCATTCAAATGTAAGACTGGTAAATTAACACTGAAAACTCCTGGTTGTTTTGACATTAAGTCATACTGGGATGTTTGCTGAAATTGATTGCATGTGGCACAGCCCTAACTAGAAAAAATTCCACCAGCCGCCACTGGTATTATGTTTCTTTTAATGTAACAAATGAGTTGTACACAGAGGACATTTCGATAAGGCAAGGTTTGCTGTACTGTAGCCTTATTTACCCACACTTTCCTCTCTCTTCTAAGTATCTTTCAAATTAGATCCTGAAAGAACTTTTAAACAAATGATACTTACTGCGACTGCAATGTAAGACAGTTTGAGTATTATAATTGTTCAGAGATCTGACCTCAGCTCTCACTATTGTTAACTGGCAGCAGTGAGGCTCATGCAATTGGGTAAGCTTTCCCGTGGTCCAAATGTTGGTACGGTAACAGAAGATTAGCTTTTCTCTGAGTTGGGCTCTTTTATCTTGCGTGTATATTTTGCAACAAGTGCAGGAGCAGTTTGTTCTCATCAGGCCTGAAAAGAGCCTTTGTTTGGCTGTGAACACCTGGACAGAGGTATCTCAGTCTCGCTCGCTCTCTCTCTCTCTCTCTCTCTCTCTCTCTCTCTCTCTCTCTCTCTCTCTCTCTCTCTCTCTCTCTCTCTCTCTCTCTCTCTCTCTTTTCTCTATCCATCCATCTTTCTAAATCTGATTTGTTTTCACCTTCTTCCCTCCCCCTCTCCCTTTTAAGTTAGGGTTAGGTTTGTGTGTGTGTGTGTGTGTGTGTGTGTGTGTGTGTGTGTGTGTGTGTGTGTGTGTGTGTGTGTGTGTGTGTGTGTGTGTGTGTGTGTGTGTGTGTGTGTGTGTGTGTGTGTGTGTGTGTGTGTGTGTGTGTGTGTGTGTGTGTGTGTGTGTGTGTGTGTGTGTGTGTGTGTGTGCGTGCGTCTGCCTGCCTGCCTGCCTGCCTGCCTGCCTGCCTGCGTGCGCGTGTGCGTGTGCGTGTGTGTGTGTGTGTGCAGTATATTTGAGAGCAGGGCAGTGAGCAGTGTTGCTTTTTGTTTGCTCTGGGGGCAGGCATTATTTGACCATACAGTATATGTTTTTTTTTACTTTCAATATTTAGGGTTCCTTTTTACTATTTCTGATTAACATGTCTCTGAAAGGAGTCATTCATATTAATTTCATTTGTTTAAACATTAAAATACATTTTATTCAAATAAATGATATCCTTAAATAAAGGATATCATTTATTTCCTTGGAATGAATCCCATGCCTTGAACTAATTAGGTTTTTATTATTTCTTTATTTCTTGTTTTAATTGTTATGCATTTAGTTCATAGCTTCTTTGGCTTTTAATTGAGTTGTTTTTTAATTCTTCTGAATTCACTCAAACTCATGCTGAGGCTGTACATTTTGTGTATTAAGAAAAAATACATCGTTAATATTATTATGTGTCTTTATGTATAAATACATGAGCATATATATGACAGTAACACCGCATCAAAATACATCATCATTATTTGTTTATATCATATTGACTACTTATGCTGGTTTATAGGTCTAGGTCACCAAGCTAATTCATTTATAATGATTTACGCAGCAGTGTTTTTTGTTCCGGCCAACAACAACAAATATTTAAAAAATATACGGATTTTATGCACCTTGGTCCATTATGCATCATGTTGAAGTAGCTTTTGCAAGTTTTAATGATATATACATAAATTAGGTTTAAAAAAAAATTGTTTATTGCGAGTATAGTACTTCGAATATTTACGTGACTTTCTACAATATCGTATTACCCTCCTACATAGACAATGTTTCTTAAGGTTTCTTGAATGATATCCCAGGGTACATTTATTCTGCTGATGAGATATTCAGAATCAATCAGTTGAAACAATCGGTAAGAACATCAAATTGAAACTAGAATTTCAAGTAACATTCTCTTTAAGAACTCATAAACAAACTCCCACACACTCAACCACCTACTCAGAGGTTTTATGTTCCGCATGAGCGAAGTGCATCATCCCCTGTTGGCTGTTAATTTCTCCGCCTGGAGGCTGTAATGGCGAAAGGAGTACAGAAGAAGAGCTGCTGTTACACTCACAGCTTCCTGAGTCATATTACCCAACACACAATTCAATAAAAGCCTAACAAAAGGGTCATTTATGAATGTGAAATATAAATACACTACGTTTTAAAGTATCTCATATATTTTATTGTATGCAATTATATTACAAATTATACATTAAAATGACATTATTTGACACTTGAGCCATTAGAACATTTATTTTGAAATATGTCAGAAGGGAACCAAGTGTTTAGGGAACACAAAGTAAAAAAAAAAATCACAAAACTCAGACAGCTCATACTTGTTATCCAATCATTGCTAAACCCAATAGAAACAGTTCTGTGTCAGTCTAAGAGCCTGATTTATTGTCTTCCTCTGAGCCATAGAGGTCCATTGTTGTTAAAAGCTCATGCACTGGGGGACATTTTCCAGTATTACAATGAACAAACACTCTTGAACACAAACACTGTACTTTATTTTAACTCAATCCCACATAAATCACTTGCTTCCACAAATACTCCCTATAGAACAACATGTGGGTTAATCCACTGAAAAAAGGCCCAAACAAATGCTCTTTTTTCTACAGTTGATACAATTTAACAAAAAAAAAAAACATTTGAACTCGAAAGAAGAGTTTTTGATGGTCAAACCAAGAACATTCATGGTGGCTGTGTTGAACTCTCACATGCTGTTAAACCTTGTTCAACTATAGTGCAGGTTGCTGCTTATTTGCATGGGTCTTGGCCCATGCTTTGCATTTCATATTGTTTCCTGGCTTAACCTGCCAAGTACTCCCCCCCCCCCCCCAACACTGTCCCTTTGAGTCTCTCTGTCATCATGAAGTGTTAGAACGTGAGAAATGAGCCTGCGAAAGCCTGTTGTCCTAATTAAACTTTGACACATGAAGTGATGAAGGCGAAACAATAGCAGACTGTGTATGAGTGCAAGCCCGGAGCAGGCAAGCAGCTTTGTCCTCAAGAACAAAAGCATGTGTTTGCATGTGTTCAAATCCATTCAGCTTCACCAGGCCCAGGTGCAAAGACCTACAACTTATAGAGCTTTGATGAGCAGCCTTTAGTCGCTCCACAGAACCAGACAGAGTCTTGCTACTTTCACTGCCTGGACTGAAAGACGAGTGGGACATTTTACCTCTGGTTTTCCTTTTACTCTTTACTGAAAGGTACCCCACAGACAGCTTGTGAATGCTTGCTCATCTTACCAGTTAAAATACAAAAGAAAATGCACTACATGTATTTCCCGTGTCATGAGTCATGACTTTACATTTTAAGTAGGTATGTAACAGCAGGTGCATGGAAGAGTGTCCCATGACTGTAAGATTAGAACTCCCTCATGTGTGAGCTGAGGGCGGAGCTGCTGTGTGAGGAGGGAGGACCTCCACAGTCCTATAAGAGCCAGTGGATGGGCTCACATTGCAGTAGACTGGACTGATGAGCCAGAATGGCACAGAACGGAACCCCAGAGAACGGAGTGGCTGAAGATATCCCAGCTTTACCTGCCCCTGTCACAGCTCAGGAGATCAGACACACTAAGGTAAGGTGGTGGGTCACCTGATTCAGACATGGCTAAGAACTTTTACTTTATATTTTGATGATGATAGTTATGTTTAGGTGCCTGTGAAGCAGACACCAAAGCCTGTGCACACTCTTCTCCTCCCACAGATCTTTATCGGCAATGAATGGCACTCATCTAGCAGTGGAAGGACTTTTCCAACTTTCAACCCGGCGACAGGTGTCAAAATATGTGATGTGGAAGAAGCAGACAAGGTAAGAATCTGGCAGGCATATAAGACATTCTACTCCAAGAATGCTATAAATGAAATAAGTTTAGGTTTACATACTGTTACACTGAATTACCAAGAGATTATTATTGTTTGTCTGTTTTTGGCTATTTCAATATCTGTTAGCTCAGAACTCAAGCAAAAAGATGAGAATATTTTTCTTTTGCTTATTGTATCTTCACTGTATCGTTTTATATCTACAAAATAGCTTTGTTACTGCTCGCTACTGTACATTTTGATAAATGGAGGTAACTTGGGAGTTGAGATATTTCAAGACAAAATGTGTTATTATTAATCCATTCCGTTTACATGCTTTTAACATTATAAAATGCAAACGTCAAACATTTCAGAAAGTCAGGCACAGCCAGACTTGTGTTACAGCCTTTCTGTGTTGATACGGGGATCTGTGTCCTGACTGTTTCCCCTTCATGGTGCCTCATGTCCGCGTAGACAGATGTGGACAAGGCAGTGCAGGCGGCCAAGGCGGCCCAGCAGAGGAACTCTCCGTGGCGGAGGATGGATGCGTCCAGCCGGGGGAGGCTGCTGCACGCACTGGCCGACCTGATGGAGAGGGACCGGCGGCTGCTGGCGGTGATTAAAATCTAGCCCTCTTTATTCGCCTCACACATGCACATGTACACAGCACACACAGCAGCCTACACAGCTGCTCTTTAGCAACGTGCTCCCTTAACATATAATTGTCTTTAATTTGCATATGATGGACGTATACAGTTTAAGAAATACAGAATCATTTTGAATTTTCATTTTTAGGACGTACTGCTATTCTGTACTCCAGCTATCCTGTAATCTAAGACAAAAACGTTTTAAACAGTCTTAATGGATAACATCAAACTACATATTGACTGGTTCCAGAACTTGGAATCAATATTTGATGTCATGATGTATTCAAATTCTGTATGAAATTCAAAAGTCTTGCACTCAAAGTTCCTCTGCAGTAAAGGTACTGTACAGAGCCATTACAAGCAAAGTGTATATTAATATAGTCATTATGCAGCAGAACAGAATGTGTTTATTATAACTGATACATTCACTTTAATGAATTGCTCTAGTGATGGTTAAAAGTATTTTTATACTGATTATTTGCATTTAAATGTCTCATATTTTATATTATTTGTTATTTTATAAATCTTATTCGGCTAAAAAAGTACAATATTTATCTCTGAACTGTACTGTACACTAAAAAGTTATGGTTATTGTCCTTGAGGCGTAAAGCGTAGCCTCTAGCATAACACATAAATACTTAACCAGATTATCGGAACTGTATTTAGTTACTTAAATAACCTTAGTAAATGTATTAAGTTACTATTCACTACTGCTGATTTCTTCCTTCTAACCCCTCGATTCCACCGGGTCCGTCTGCGTCGCGTCACGGCTGCGCCACGGTTTTGGTCTGGCCTCTTCCGGCATCATACCCTACCGGATGCGTTTCAGGAGCGTTTCAGAAGCATTTCAAAAGCGGAGCGTCTTTCGTGCCGGCTCGCAGTTTTTGTTGATTTGGGCATATTTCCTGGACAGGCTACTTTGTACAAACAAAGTTAATAATAATTGTAATATTCCAGTTATAAACGACATGAATCAAAGATGTGTTGCTGTATTTTAGTGGTAAAAAAATACATTCATCATCATAATTATTCTATATATATAATTTACACAGTGCCTGTAAACCGGAGGAGAACGCTGGCATTTCTCCTCCTACTTGAAACACTACGGAGGGATAGGGTCTGCAAAATGTGTTTATTTTGGGGATTGAATGGATGCTCTGACCGGTCCACTTCCTGCCTGGCGCTATGCAACGCGTCGCGTCGAAAAATAGACCAGCATCCTATTTTTAGCGGAGCCCAGCGCTGAGACGCTTCGGGGACGCTTCTGAGCCGTAACGTGGCGCGTCTGGTGGAATAGCACCCATTGACTAGAGTGGCCGCGATCGCTGAGAACGCCGCGGCGCAGCCGTAACGCGGCCGTAACGCGGCCGTAACGCAGCGCAGACGGAGCCGGTGGAATCTAGATAAAATTCATAACAATATCTCAATGAAAGAAGCAAGTGCTTTTCAGAAGCATCTCACTTATGGGGTTTTACTGCATCTGTGCAGTTAGTATGTTGTCTTATTCATATCAGGAATTTGCATACAGTATGTCATATCATGACATCATTACATTGTGACCCCGCCCCAGACAATTTTCTTCTCTTGGTAATGATTCCTGGATGTTACTCTCCCTTTCTTTCAGATATTGTTGGGAATGAATGTTACTGTGCCTGTTCACTCTGTAGAGCTGCCAGCTTGCATTAAGTCTCAGATCCGTAAATGAAGCCTTACAGATGTGAGTGAAGAAATAATACCAGATTGCATGTGACTGCTAATTGCAAACATGCTCTGTAATGGCAGTTAGCAGTGTATGGCTGAACTAAATTCCCAGCTCTGTTTGGGGAAATAAAGAACAGATTCTGAGTTGTTAAGGTTCGGTCAAGTAACACAGTGGTTTCATTATCTGCTAGCTGCAGAGCCCAAGTTCTCATTACATTACATTACATATCATTTAGCTGACTATCAACAAGTGCAAAAACCTGCAGATGCAGATATATTCACTTCAAGCAATATCATACCATAGTAAGAGCTGGTGAGTCAGTTACAAGGCCTAAATTAACTAAAATTGGTCTTTTTGTGTATTTTTTTCCAAGTTTTTTTCAGCAATAACTTAATTGCCAAGGTACAGTCGAAATATTCATTTCACCAGTGGCGAGCCGTGACTTTTATACCTAGGCCCTCTGACCCCCACCCATTCCCTCGAAAAAAAGAAGAGTTATTACATATGTAGCGATTCATTTCAGACAGTTTGAAACGCGAGGGCCGTGATTGGTACGTGATCTGCCCTCGCTCAAGGGAAAACCTCCAGCTTGACTTGAGACCGCCCCCGTGATAGATAAATGTAATTATAATGAAGCCAGCTGCAATGGATCATTGATCCACCAGGGGGTGCAGTGGGTTTCCACACTGGAGCTCATGTGAAATAAAGTGAGATACAGTATGCTGGATGTACAGCGGAACTTTTTTAAGATCCATATGTCACGGATATCATACTACTGTGCTAAATAAGAGACATGTAATCATTTACAAAACATCACCATGTTGTTATTTAACAAAATAATTTTGTTATTCGAAAAAAACGAACGGGAGGAAATGCAGCCCGGCTCTCGATTTTTAATCCTAATTTAATCATCATCTTCACCACGATAATTTATGTTTATGTTCACCGAATTGACATGAAATCACTGAAACATATGAATATACTGTATTCAACTTCATTAAAACGTTATTAACGTGCCTAAACTCAGTAATTCATCAAAAATATGTATATTTTAATGGAGTTTCGTCGGTCGATCAGGATCCCAAAGTGTAGCGGAGGGATCCTCATCTGGATGAAGGGTGTTATTTTCCCCATAAAGAACAAGTCGCTGCAAATTATCCCGCTTATTACATGGCCACATTCTCAACAAAGTAACGACATGACTCCCAATATTAATTGAAATGCTTTTATGGATTTAGAAAATGTTTTTATTTATTTAAAAAATAGTTGTATGTATTGATTTAAATTGACATGCATCCGCTAAGAAAAATAGTCCGTTGTTACAGTTTTTTAAACAGACTGAATGAAACGGCAGCTCTCAGCTGTGTATTTACACAACTAATGGCCCATCAACCACAGCTCTCTCCCCCCCTCCCCCCCTGATCTTTCTTCTCCAGCAGCTAAATTAACAGTAGGTTACTCTGAGTGACCATAGACTGTATGTGACAAGTTTACAGTTAGTGACGTAACAACACCATAAAAGCTGGTGGGTTGAAAGCAATACGGGAGGTAAAAATAACTACAATAATTGTGACTTATTTATTGTGGCTTTTATGTTTTTAGGTATAAAATGTTATGTAATTCAGGGTTATAGTTCACCCTTCTCTAAAAGCCTTCAACAATGACAATATTCATTGTAATTTAATAAATCCTTCCAACACACATTGTAAAAAATAGCCTACTGTAAGCTAAGAAATCATTTCAATATGTACATCTTCTGATGTAACAACAATAACATTATAAATAGTAACATAGCTGAACATGGTATTGCACATTTAGCTTTGAGTGTTACTGACCTGAGATGTTTTTATTACATGAATTAAGGTGACTGAGGCTTTTTAACATACAGGGATGCAAACTCATCAGGTATGAAAAAGGTGACAAGGATCCGAGCCTCCGGCTCCCCCACCCCACGGAATGACAGAGGATTTTAGCAGTCAGAACAACTAAAGCAGCAGTGTTAATAATAACAGAAACGCCAAAGAGTCACATCTAATAGAAATATATAAAAGCATTTATTTTAAATTGTGGAGCAGTCAGTTTATAATTTTGGCAGCACTGTTGAGCATTTTGAAAATGTATTTTCATGCCTCTGTGCAAGGCTTAAGTCTTTTTATCTTTATAGCCACATGGTGTAAAGTAACTAAGTTCATAAACTCAACAAGTACTATACTTGGGCACAATTTTGAGATACTTGTACTTTATTTAAGTATTTCAATGTTTTGCTACTTTGTTCTTCTACTCCACTACAGTTCAGAGGTACATGGTGTACTTTGACTCCGCTACATGTATTTAATACCTTTAGTTACTTCACAGATCTGGATTAATTAAGTGAAATATAATCAAGTGTTAAATCAGACTTTAGTTCCACCTGGAGTAAATCCACAAGCTACCCTGCAGTATACAAAGTCATTCAAACTAGCTGCACCTTTAGCAGCTTTGAGAACACTTTCATGATCAATCATTATACAACATATCATATCTATTATTCTGAAATGGACCAATCTGCACAATGACTACTTTTACTGTCGCTACTTTCACTATATTTTTATGATAATACTTTTCTACTTTTACTTGAGGAACATTTTGGATGCAGGACTTTTACTGTAACAGAGTATTCCTACACTCTGGGACTATTACTTTTATTCAAGTACAAGATCTGAGTAGGCCTACTTCTACTTTTACTCAAGTACAAGACCTGAGTACTTCTACTTTTACTCTAGTACAAGATCTGTGTGCTTCTACTTTTACTCAAGTACAAGACCTGAGTGCTTCTACTTTTACTCAAGTACAAGATTTGAGTACTTCTACTTTTACTCTAGTACAAGATCTGTGTGCTTCTACTTTTACTCAAGTACAATATATATATACTTATACCACCTCTGTTTATAGCCTATGAAAAAAACTATTAGAAATAGAAGGCTAAAGCTAACGTTAGCAGATAGTGACAATGTATGGTAGCTAGCTAGCTCAACGATTCCTTAAATAATATTGCCACAGAAAAACTTTTCAGTTCACATCACGCTCTGCCGCTCCGACAGGGAGCTCTGCTCTGATCACCTGAACAGCCCGTTCTAACAGCTGTTCACCAGCGGTCCAGTCTGTGCCACAGTGACTCCGGACGCGCAGTTAATATTAACGAACGCACCCGTAGGTAATGTAGCTGCTGAAGCTAGACCATCATCTGGGAGCAGCAGAGCCTTATTATACATACATGAGCAGAGCCGACAGGCAGGAAGACTCGAGCACACAGCTCGTACTTCATTATAATATATAAAAAAAGAACACCATGCGTGTCATGATGGCACATAACAGCTCACGGCCGCAGATTACTCCGGATCCCATCCCCCCCATACCCCAAAAATATTTGTATTGCAGATCTACATGAATCACACAAACTACTTATTTTGGATTCAAAACGGCGAATTTCGCCGAAAGGTGACAAGTTTGCATCACTGAACATAGACAGAGCACAACTGAAACATAACATCTGAAACGATGTAACAACATAATACACTTGTTGTGGGGATGCTTGGGATGTGAGGAGTGAGTGACACGGCTTAGAACGGGCGTGTCGCCTGGCAGGACAGGAGAGTGTGTGCACCAGTCTGCCTTGATCCATGAATTCATGTCCGTGACACTCACTGCTGCCCACAGCTGTTTTATAGAAGGAAATTCCTTCACTTCATGAAAGTGTTTTAACCACACACACCTCTACACACACATGACGGGTGTTATTTTCCCAATAAGGAACAAGTCGCTGCAAATTATCCCGCTTATTACGCGGCCAAATTCTCAACAAAGTAACGACATGACTCCCAATATTAATTGAAATGCTTTTATGGATTTAGAAAATGTTTTTATTGATTTAAAAAATAGTTTTATGTATTGATTAAAAAAATAGTTGTATGTATTGATTTAAATTGACATGCATCCGCTAAGAAAAATAGTCCGTTGTTACAGTTTTTTAAACAGTCTGAATGAAACGGCAGCTCTCAGCTGTGTATTTACACAACTAATGGCCCATCAACCACAGCTCTCTCCCCCCCCCCTCCCCCCTTGATCTTTCTTCTCCAGCAGCTAAATTAACGGTAGGTTACTCTGAGTGACAAGCTTACAGTTAGACACAACACTGTCATTGCAAGTGACCCTCAGTTAGTTGACTTTTATGTTCAACTGCTAAATTCGTTACTGATAAAAAAAAGGGCTTCTACTGTACCTAATTACCTTAACACTAGAACCGCCAGAGGTTTTTGTATAGGCCTACCTAAACCCGTCAAATCCCGCTATTAGAATGCAATTTTTAACAACATAGGGTGCTACATAACACACTTTCAGGAAAAGTCAGGGACTGGGAGACTTTAATATTTTATTGAAAAAAAGTTACATTGCACACACACAACACACATCACACAAATTGACCCGATTGGCGGTTCTAGTATTAAATAAACTCACTAATTAATGAAACCAGTTCAATACGCATTATTCTTATTCTTATCATTCTTTATGAGCGCAGAAATAGTCTTAAAATCAGATCTGTTTTTTAAATGAAATCTGACGGCAGGCAGTTAGCTCTGATCACCTATGACAAATGCGTACCTATGACAGGCGCGGTATTTGAAATGTTCATATTGATATTTTTTTAACTCTGGCTGTGTAATAAAAAAATATGGCAAAACGAAAACAGCCAAGCGTCACAGCTTTTGGATTCACAAGCAAAGAAGCGAAGGAGTCTAAAAATGACAACGTGAACGGAAAACAACTTTTAGTTGGCCGGCTGTAAGCGGCGTTAGGGTCGAGTTTGACAGCTCCACACCGAGGGAGAGGCCTGCCGATGCGGAGCCTGAAGAGGCTTCAACAACGGCCACATCCGCCGGCATAGTGACACCGTCTGTATTAGTAGAAGAGTGTTTTTATAGCAATTGATCGCATCCGCGCTGCTGCGCCAGTCAACAGAGCGTGCGTGTGACATATTTAGTAGCAGGATGTGCTCTGAAAAATAGGGCTCCCCGAAAGCAAATGGGAAATTCGAAAA
The DNA here is from genome assembly GCF_949606895.1 of Notothenia rossii. NCBI lineage: Eukaryota > Metazoa > Chordata > Actinopteri > Perciformes > Nototheniidae > Notothenia > Notothenia rossii. The sequence goes on from NC_136904.1 coordinate 44,407,357, forward strand.
CTGACAGAGCTCCCTCTATACAAATCAAACTGTAGACGGTGTGAAAGCACCTATTGTTTTAAATAATGGTCGGAATGTGACCTGTGAGCCTTCTGAATTACCGTGGGACAGCACATTCTAAAACTAAAATGTTCAATCAATAAAGTATATCTTATCTTAATAATATCTTCATATTAATAATAATAATAATAAATCATACAGTATGTGTCCGAAAGGGAGCAGGAGGAAGCAAACACAAAAATATACTGCATATTAAAGTAAACGATTGTAAAGGTTAAAGTATGAGCATAACAAATAAAGAAGTGTAATGTAAACATTTACATTATAATTATGATTATTTAATATATAAAGACTATATATTATTGAATTACAATATTAGATATACTTTAGTTGATCTAAAATATTGATGTGTTCAAATGCTCTTCAAAACACAACTGAAAGTCCATGAAACTTTTCTTTCTGTATTTGTGAATGAAGCGCCATCTCCTGGTTAAAACCTGAAATTGAAAATCTGGCAATGCCCTCTTGGAAAATAGTGGGAGGGCTTAACATTCCTCTATACTGGTCTTTGGCAGGCCGTAGGCAGGAAGCTGTAAACTGGAGTCCGAAATTCAGTGCTACATCTGTACGTCAGAGCGTATACTTCAGCGGAATATCAAAACAACGGCCCGGGGTGCAAAACGCATCGATCACAGCGACCCTCTACCACACAAAACAACACCTGTATATAACCCAATTTGTGTTCTTTGAAATTGAAAAGGATATTGCATTGTTCGTTACTTTCGTTGCAGTTCTATGTCTTAAGAGTAATTTGGCATGCTTTTATTTTGAAGGCGAGTTTAGGCAGTTGACAGGAAGTTGTTGTTGCTATGGAAACAAGAAAAGCTTCACAGCTTGTTATAAAGTCAGCGATAATAAAACCCACCCATTTAGAAGGAAGATATTATTGGTCAATTAAAAAATATTAAAAAATATATATATTAAAAAATATATATATTTTTTAAATGTTTTTTACTATTATTTTGTAGAATATCTTAGGCCCTCAGAGAGGGCCTCGAGGGCCCTGACGGCTCGCCACTGCCTTTTAGAATACAAATAACTCCAGCATACTTGCAGATACACAATAACATTATTCCCATCTGACACATTCAAACATGCAAATAGGAATACAAAATATATTATTATTTGTATTAATGTATGTGGAAGCAACATATGTATACTATACGTTATACGTATTGTACAGCAGAAATAAAACCAAGCTTTGCAAGAGGAGGCCTGGAAGCTACAGGGAATTACCAACACTTCAAAATGAAAGAAAAGCACATGTCTTAGCCTTTTACAGCTTTCCATTTCAGAAAGGTTTCTCCTGACTCTCTAGACCACTCTATTTGAATGTCAGACTGAAATTCACGGAAATGTTATCTTCTGAATAAGTTTGATTAATCAGGGTGTTTGTTTCTTAAAGCTCTATAATTGGGCACCTGTCCATAATTTAAAGTTACAGCCACAGATCACATTTCTTCAGAGTCCAAGAGTTCAGCTAAACATCAACTTGCTAATGATGCTATTTGGTCCTGACTTTTTAGACTCTGGAGACCCTGGACACAGGGAAGCCCTTCCTGCAGTCTTTTTTTGTTGACCTGGACGGCAGTATCAAAACTCTGCGTTACTACGCAGGCTGGGCCGACAAGATCCACGGCAAGAGTCTGCCTGTAGGTGAGTGTGTCAGGAATCTGATGAAACAAACCATCATGGCCAGTGTGTGTGGTGATGTTTGGGGGGGAGGAAAAATTGAGCCTTAAAAATATGAGATAATCCATAATCTTCAGTGTGGTTAGCTATGAATCTTCCAAAACTGTGCAGTAGGCCCACACAAACTGCAGAACACTGGTGCTTTGGGAACACTCAAATGATTTAATTTCCATTTCAAATCAGGAGACTAAATACGAAGTGTGTGTGTGTGTGTGTGTGTGTGTGTGTGTGTGTGTGTGTGTGTGTGTGTGTGTGTGTGTGTGTGTGTGTGTGTGTGTGTGTGTGTGTGTTTGTATGTTTGTCTTCATAAGATTCAGGCACAGCTCTGATGTGTATGTCATCTGCTTTCACTGTCAATCTGAAAAAGAGCTTTTGTGTAGCAGTTTTGTTCAAAAATGTAAAAGTGATAGTTCTGGTCAGTTAGGAAGTGCCATTGTTTTATTGTGGTACCTGATTTATCAAGGAATTTGTTCAAATATTTCCTTTAATCCTGTATTCATAATTTGCATGCACAACATGTGTTTTTACTTTTCTTAAAGATTGTCATACAAAATAATGCAAAATCAGTATACGTGGATAAATAAATAAAGATAATTAAGAGTGTGAACAATGAGTGTCCAGTGTGCACTATAAACATGAAGCAACTTGTTTATGTCCCTATAGGTAGACCCTCCAGAAAAACGCGGGCAAAAATCCTTGATTATGCGGGCTAAATTCCTTGATTATGCGGGCTAAAATCCTTGATTATGCGATTAAACATGCAGGGTTTTTATGTGAATTTATGCGGTGAAATTGCGGAAAGTTGCGAAATATGCGGAAAGTTGCGAAATATGCGAATTATGCGGGGAAAAAGAATAAAACATTTTTTAAATATTAGGCTGTCTTATTTATTCTCTCTCACACACAACCTGCCAATAACGTTAAACCCCTTTACTATTCAATTAAACACATTCAATGTTTATTTATTGTAAAAGCAATTGGGCTATTTTAATCTTACACACACCCCCCCCCCCCACACACACACACACACACTTCTCCGCCTCATTCTGTTTTCATTTACTCGTTCGTTATCTGACCAGCTTCAATCTTGTAGGCTACTCACTTCGTTTCTTGTAGCTCTCGAAAGGGTTTTGGAGGTTGATGCCTCGGTGAACGTGAGTTGTTTGGCTTTCTTGTCCGCAGCAGCAGAAAGCATTTTCGAATGTTTGAATTAATCAAAGTGGGTCGTCACCGTCGATTTTCTCTTATGCTCCAACACACAGTTGCACGGGGTGCAGAATAGTTTCCCCCCACTTTTTGCCCGGTCTTTAGTAGAAATGTTCGTCGGTAAATGAGATGGATTAGATTTTTTCATCTTGGTGTTTTCTCTATCGTGTGAGCTCCACACGTTCACTCTATACAGTGTTATTTACACTCTGTGATGTGCGAGCTGATGACGTCACGTCAAGACGAGTTAACTTTTTTTTCTTCTCAACTTTGTGTGGAAAAATGCGGGGATTATGCGGCCTTTTGATAAATATGCGGCCTTTTAAAAATATGCGCCATTTTGCTGATTATGCGGTAATTTCTGCGATCGCCGAATCGCGTTTTTCTGGAGGGTCTATATAGGGATTGATAACCAGTGCATCTTTGGGATTCAAGTTAATTACTGTTATTCAAATTACTTGTCCGGGCTCAGGATTGTCCTCCGCCCTGGTTGGTATCTCATCTAGCCTCTTAATACTTCCCCTCTTGTCAGATCTTACTTTACTCTCTTCTGCTTGTGCAGGACAGCAGATAGACAAAACACTTTTGCCTTTTCCTCCTGATTAGATCGCAATAGAGTGGTGAGGGATGCAAAGCACGGCTGGACAAAGGGAAGAGGAAGAGGCCAAGATAGTAATCAGTGAGGTGCAACAGTCTGTGAGGATTAACAATCAGTGTTGGCTCAATGCCTCGCCGATCCAGCAAACATTCAGCCCCTAATCCCCGCTTTGTACTGAGCAAGAGAACCAGTGTGACTGCGGCCATGCACACAGCCTAAAGTGTAGCTGTTCTACTGATCAAATTTGCCCTTTAGCTCAAATTGATCAAACAGCAAAACTCTGTAGATTCAATTAAAAACATGATACAGTTGGCAGTCAACAAAAAGGTTCAAGACAAGGATTTACTCCCAAGAGTATGATATGTATTTATCAATATCAGACACGTTTACAAACAATACTTTAACCAGTAAAAAAGACACATTTATTATGAATTCATCTACACCAAGAATGCTATTTAAAATGGTATCCAGCCTAGACAAACTGACTAAATGAGCGCAGAGAGTTACTGTTGGGAGGCGAAACAAGCAGGTCAAATCTAAATATTACTCACGGCCACTCACACGTGCCCTGTACCGACACAGCAACTAAAAGTAAAGTGATGAATTAAGAAAGGTGCAAAATTACACACACACACACACACACACACACACACACACACACACACACACACACACACACACACACACACACACACACACACACACACACACACACACACACACACACACACACACACACACACACACACACACACACACACACACACACACACACACACGATACGAACAATTTTTACTAAAACCAAACACAAGTCTCACAAGAAGCATCTAAATGAGCCCTGAGTGAAAAATAACTACCGCACTTAGCACAGAACTCCAGGTATAAATACTTTATTACTTATCGGATCTGCCCAAACAAGCTTTTCTAGCAAGCTGAGATTCCACAGATTCCAGAAATATAAGTATCTTCACTGAGCGATCAGAACTTGCGACATGGGAAGCAAATACAGACATCACAACACGGAGCTTTAGGTAGCCAACACGGCAATATGTCTTACCTTTTGCTGTTATTATGATCAAAAGTTGTGTTCAATGGCATTAAAACGAGAAAAACACGGCTGAAGATTATTCCATAGGTTAATTCAATGTGTCTGTGTCACTTTGAAAAGATTACTGATAATCCATCATTCCATTTGTATGCTAATGATAGCTATCAGAGTGTATGACAGCTTCCTGTTTTGGGTATTCTGGATACGCATCACTCTCATTCCTTATTTGGTAACATGTGTGTGTGTGTATGTGGAACTTCCCCTCGATTCTATTGGCTCTAACGGTTAAAAAGAGATGTCCATCATCAAAATCGACCAAGGGGGGCCAGAGATAGGTCAAATTCACCCAAATGACCGCAGAAGTGGGTTTTGTTTGCTAAACCTCTCTAAAAAGGTAAAATGTCACTTGTTTTGCATCTATCTTGATACAGGGTGTTATGTATGTGTCACATCAGGTGTGACTGTGCCTTTAAGATGGCACCGGGAGTTTGGGGATGTGTGAACCGGATACAGTTGGTTTGTTGTTGTGTTGTCATGGGAGCGTTTGCAACAACGTGTTGAATAAACGGTCAACCTAAATGTCGTAATCCATAATGTCTTATATATACAACATTGGCAACAAGGATTATGGATTCTCTACTCTCACCTCTCTCCCCGTTCCTCACACTGCCGGGCGAACCGCCGATTCCGTGGGTTCGCTGGCTTGAGTCCTTCGAAATGTTCATAGTAGCCGCGGGGCTAGCTGAAGCTAACGACGACAGGAAGAAAGCCCTGCTGATACACTCACTGGGCAGCGAGTATGCGGGCTGTGTTACACTGCTCACTGGACACTTTATTCGGCAACGTCGGCAACAGGCGGGTGAGTCCGTCCACCATTGCATGGCTGATCTGAGGGGACTAGCCAGCCTCTGTAAATTCGGTGCGCTGGAAGATTAACTAATGCGGGATCAGCTGGCTGAGCACACTAACAGCTCGACGCTCAGAGAAAAGCTGCTAATGATGACAGACAAGCTCACTTTAACAAGAGCAGTGGAGGTAGCTTTCCAGCTTGAGTCAGCAGCAGCCTTAGCATCCCAGCTAGCTCCCTCCTCCGGTTCTTTTCCTCACAGACCCATGCTACTAACTCAAACGGTGGCACTACCCATGGAGCCTCCCGGGGAGGTTTTCCCTGAGGACAACTTTGATGTAAACTTTACAGCACGCCAGGGTACGGCAGCACGCCGGGCCAGTAGTAATTGTGGCTCATCATCGCACCAGAGTCGAGCTCCAAACTGCCCTGCCAAGGGACAGAGGTGTCAACGCTGTGGCAGACAGAACCATTTTGCACGGGTCTGTCGCTCTGTTCCTGCAGCCGACAGCCCACCTCCACGTACGCCTGGGCCAGACGCACCGACGAGCATCCACTCATTGGCACCATCTCCCGACCGCTAAAGTGCTGCACGTTGGAGCTGGATGGGGTCTGCCTCCCGCTGCTGCTGGATACGGGGGCCTCCAAGTCGCTCCTGAATGTTTCCACAGTCCGGCGTCTCTTTCCACTCCGAACACTCACCGCCGACGCCGAGGATCTGTACGGGTATGGACACTCTCAAATTGGAATGGCGGGCACAATCACCTTTGACAATTCTGGGGCCGCCATCTTGTCTGTTGGCTCGCCGTGGCATCAGCGCTGGCCTGCTCTGTTCAGTGGTTTGGGCTGCCTCACCGCCTTTGACCACCAGCCCCTCCTCAAGCCTGAGGTACACCCCGTGATTCAGCCCATACGCCGCCTGCCTCTCGCCCTGCGTGATGACGTCACAGCCGAGCTTAAAAAACTCTTGGACGTGGGCATCATCGAACGCATTGATGCTTCCCCGTGGATTTCAAACCTGGTGGTGGTGAAGAAGAAGTCAGGGGGCCTGCAGCCGTGCATCAACCTCAGGCCGGTGAACAAGGCCGTAATACCTGACAGGTATCCGCTGCCCGAAGTGGAGGAGCTAGCCGCACAATTCTACGGCTCCTTCATGTTCACAAAACTAGACCTTCGCCAAGGCTACCTGCAGATTCCGCTGCACCCTGACAGCCGCAGCCTTACAGCTTTCGTGACTCATCGCGGAGTGTTTCGCTACACCCGCATGTCCTTCGGCCTCAGCTCGGCCCCCAGCTGTTTTAAAAAAATCATGACCACCATCTTCGCCGGCATCCCGGGCGTGGTCGTCTTCCTGGACGACATAGTGGTTCATGGTGCAACACCATGAACCACTATGACGAACGCCTGGCGAGGGGGGTTGAACGTCCTCGCCAGTCACAACCTCACACTCAGTGGGGAAAAGTGCACCTTCGCCGTTCCAGCCATCGAGTTTGTGGGGTTCCGCCTGACGGCCTCAGCCCGCTACACTCCAACGTAGAGGCGGTGCTGCGCCTGCCTGTCCAGCTCAGATCTCTTCGTTTCTGGGGATGACGGCCTTCTACCTGCGCTTCCTTCCACAGTACTCCTCGACCACCTCCCCACTATGCAAACTCCTGAAACAGGACGCTCTGCCGCTATTCGCCAGCTCAAGACGCAGCTCTCCTCAACGCCGGTGCTCGCATTCTTTGACCTGGCGAGCCCCACGTTCGTGACCTGTGACGCGTCCAATACGGCAATAGGGGCGGTGTTGTCCCAGATCCAGGGGGGCACAGAACGCCCGGTGGCGTTCGCCTCTCGGTCCCTCAACTCGGCCGAACAGAAATACTCAGTGAGGGAGTGGGAGGCGCTGGCCTGCGTCTGGGCGTGCGAGAGGTGGCACATGTACGTGTATGGGCGACATGTTACGTACTGACCATCAGGCTTTCACAGCCCTGCTTGCTACATCGGGGTCGGGCCACAAACCGCTGAGAATCTACCGCTGGTCAGATAGGCTCCTGCCGTATGGCTTCACCACAGTGTTTACTACCGGCATGTAGAATGTGATGGCTGACCGGCTCTCCCGTGCCACCCCCACCCCAGCGCCCGGCGCAGGCCCGGACGCAACAGAGTCAGAGCTCATACTCATAATCCACGCCCCGCTTCAGGCCGCGGTTTCCCTGGAGGACCTTCGGCTCGCGTCTGAGGAGGACGGCACGCTCTCCCGGCTCCGCACTTACATCCGGGAGGGATGGCCTGCGAAGTTCCCGGAGGAGCTGGCGTCTTTTCATCGGGTCAAGGACTAGCTGACCTGCTGGAACGGTGTCTGCGTGGCCCGGGGCCTCCGCACGTTCGTTCCCATCGACCTCAGGGCAGGCGTATTGGCTATGGCGCACGAGGGCCACCTGGGTATCGTGAAGGTGAAACAGCGCTGCAGGGATTTGGTGTGGTGGCCGGGCATAGATCGAGATATAGGGACAATGTTGAAGGAGTGCAAAGCCTGCCTGGTCAGTGGCAAAACTGTCCCGCCACCCCCACCGCCCCTGCAGTGGCCGCGCGCGCCTTGGGAGCACATGCAGCTGGACATCTGTGGGGAGCTGCATGGCGTCCCGCACAACCAATGCTTCCTCCAGGTGACCTACGACCTCCATTCTAAATGGCCAGAGGTGGTCGCCACAGGGTCCGTAACAGCTTGGATGGTCACAGACTTCCTCTCCTCTCTGTTTGGTCGGTGGGGCAGTCATCCCCATTACTACGGATAACGGCCCAAAGTTTGTCTCAGCTGAATTCGCCATCTTTGTGGAAGAGAGGGGATTAAACACACCGTACAGCTTTCTACCTCCCGTAAGCAAATGGGGGGGTGGAAAGGTTCAACCAAACCCGAAAGAACGGGATCAGAGCACACTTGGCAGATGGTCTTCCGTTCTCAGCCGCACTGCTCCGCACCCTGCTTCACCTGCTTGCAGCTCCCTTTGGATCGGCTACTGGCCCCGGTGGCCGTCACGCCAACAGCCGCACCCTGCCAGAGCGCCAGAGGCTCAGTGTCGCATGAAGCAGCGGTTCGACAAGAGACGGAGGGTGAGAGCGCCTCCCTTCACAGTGGGGGACTGGGTCAGGATTCACCGTCCTAACCGGGACCACAAGCTGCTATCCTTCTGGACGGCGCCAATGAAGGTCACTGCTCAACTGGGGTAAGCCACCTTTCGTCTGGCTGACGGATCACGGCGGCATGCAAGCCGGCTTCGGAAGGTGGCACCACCCCCAATCGTGGACCCAGGGCACAGGGAGGACGGGGACTTTGTTTTTTCCTGATGAGCAGTTGCAGATGAGCCGGTGGGAACCCGGCAAGATACTTGGAAGACTATATTGTGAGCTTGCCTGTTGCGTGGCAGAATAATCCACATTGCTATGCTGGTGACTGGCAGTCTACCCAGTTCATCTAGAGTAGATAGCTAAAAGTGAATTGGGTTCCTTGTGGGGGAGGGGGGGGTAAATATTATGTATGTGTCACATCAGGTGTGACTGTGCCTTTAAGATGGCACCGGGAGTTTGGGGATGTGTGAACCGGATACAGTTAGTTTGTTGTTGTGTTGTGATGGGAGCTTGTGCAACAACTTGTTCAATAAACGGTCAACCTAAATGTCGTAGTCCATAGTCTTATATATACACAATCCATATCAGGGGCGTCGCCTGGACCTGAAAACATTCGGGGCTTAGCCCACACACACACACACAGTACACCCGCGACTGTTACAACGAAGGCTCGATAATCAGCTCACGGCATATAGGCAGGGGTAAAGTGCTATTTTTTTATGAGTGGGGGGCGGACCTCACCTCCTCTAGGGGGGTCCGGGAGGATGCTCCCCCGGGAAGATTTTTTTTTAAATATTGAAGTTAAAAGCATCAATCTGGTGCACTTTGAGAGCAACATGGAGAGATCTATGGATACATCTCTCAACACATAACATTACATTTCATTTTAGCTGACGCTTTTATCCAAAGCGACTTACAATTACCAATTACAAGTACATTCTCCCTGGAGTAACTAAGGGCTAAGTGCCTTACTCAAGGGCACACTAGTGGTGGTGTTCCAGGTGGGAACACCCATATGAAACAGAACTGTAAACAGATTTTCTTTTTCTTTATGGATATTTTAAAAATCACTCCTCTTTTAAACTCTATTCTTGTTTTACTGCCATATAGTACTGTTTTTCCTTTATTCTCTCATTTTTTTTATAACTATAATAATAATCATAATCATATGAAGATGTGCCGCGGAGATAATCTTTTGAATAATTTGTGACCAAACCGTTTGAGACCCACAGAGATAACTTAGACTAAAGTTAACTATCTAAACACTCAGAGAGTCGTTTGTTTTGCTCACCTGAGTCTCTCAGTCTGAGAGGAGAGGACCCTCCTCCAGCTTGTTGTGGAACAAACAGCTCCTTACTGTATGTCCGTTAGCGCAGCTAGCTAACCAGATGCTAACAACACGGCCCCTGCTGGCACCGGTCCCCCTCTCTCCCTCTATCACAATAAATGTGCTATTGCCACACACACACAGAGCCGAGCTTGAATGACACAAGCGCAAGTTTATTTCCATGCAACTCTCTGATTGGTCTGGTGTCTTGCCTCTGTTGCATTCACTGAACACAGGAAATTACAGTTCTGCCGTCCTCTCTTGTGTCATGATGAGGTTCACGTAAAGCACGGTTAATGTATTATAATATTGAGGGAGAATTGTCTCGGGCTACAGAAAAAACATTCGGGGCTTTTAATTTACCCCTTTTAAAAGTGAAGTTATGGTCATTTGTTCTGGGAATGTCATTTTCGAGCCTGAGACCTGGAAAACAGGCTCGGGGCTTAACAGGTTAAGGGGCAGTGAAGTGCACGTTAGGGCCTAACACCGCTGAATCCCAACTCCCAAGGCTGCCGCTCACGTCAGGGGTGCTGGATCCCTCAACAAAAGACACAAAACACAACAGTATATCAGTTCTATTTCGTATAGGCTTCGCCCTCTAAGGCTATCGCTATTGGGTAATCCCCTGCGCAGCACTGAAAACACTGCTTTTATACGTTTTTCCTACCAGTTCTACTGACTCCTCGGTTCCCGGACCGAGTGCGGTCCTCCTGATACCCCCGGAGCGCACGGGAGCGTCCTGGTTTCCATTAGGGGTGGGCGGATCGATCCCAAAATATTGATTCTTCCGATATTACGTTACGTTTCAAAATATCGATACTAGAGCCAATAGGATCTATACTTTTATACTTTTTTTCCCGTGTCCTCTACTCGTCAATTTCTTCAAAAAAAACTATGTGCAGACGAACACAAGTATATGCTCTTTTCTTCTCTCTCCACTGCTGTCCTCCTCTCCACGAGGCTTGCGCACGCGCAGCGCGCTCCTTGCCTGAACGCCGATTATCAAGCTGACTGACAGCAGCCGGCAGGGCAGGACAGCAGCAGCCAGCGACTCGCGAGTGCAACACACACACGCGCATTATGGCTGAGAGAAAGAGGAGCGTTGTGTGGAGCAATTTCACAACTGGCAATTAGAACTTAGCAAACTGTGATGTGTGCAAGAAGACAGTTCGCTACTCTGGCCACTTTGTATTGTTATTTTTCATGTTTGCACTTTAAATTTGCAAAAGTAAAACGTTTATTTGTCTATAAAAACTGTCCTGTCTTTATTCATGAAAATGAATTCAGATTGAGTCTATTTATGCTTTCAGCTCAAAAATCATGTCATGCAGCTCTCCCCTATATGAAAGTACATAAGACGCTTTTCATTAAAAAAAAGTATCGATATCGGCGATACTGGCCCTGAAATACTTGGTATCGGATCAAATCCAGATTTTGTGGTATCGCCCACCCCTAGTTTCCATGCCTACAGCGTACGCTGTCAGGCAGACCGTGGTATATTCCAGGGACTGTGATGTGCCATTTGCATGGCGCAATAGGCATGGCGTGGTGTGTCTGTGCTTCTGGTACCGGGCAGACCCAGTGGTGCGCAGACTACATCATGCTTCGCCCTTAACCCAATAGCGATAGCCTTAGAGGGCGAAGCCTATACGAAATAGAACTGAAGTTACCTACTGTAACTCTAGCTTCTATGAGTATTGGCGTAGCCCTCTAAGTGCTGGGCCCCACTGGCTCCACGAATAGCTGAAGAAAAGCTGTTTGTGTGGGAGCAGATTGTCGGGCCCCCTTCCTATTTATACCGGAAGTGAGTCCGAAGTCACAGGTGGGCGTGGACTACAAGTGTTTTCAGAAAAAAATACATGATTGTCACTAAAAGCCTTGTCTCTACAATACAATAATAAAAAAAAAATGTTGATTAATTAATTTGAATAACAATTCAAGTTAGTAGGTATTAAAGGCATAAAAAGACAGAAATATATCATTCTTTCTTTAATAGAAATGTTTCTTCTGCCCGTAAAGTGTCCAAACCAGGCTTTTCTGGATAAGCGCATTTTTAAAAACATAGTCATTGTCCATCCCGGTTTCAGTTGGATTATTTGTCACAGTTGCTCCGATCAGATCGGTCTCCTCCATTTTGTAGATTATTTACGACTTTTGAATCCACATAAACACATCGGCAAAATCCGGCTTACTTTGAGCATGTGTTTTAAATAGTTTAATCCCTTTGTGAATTGTTTCCACTTCTGCGCCGTCCTTTAATTTCTTCATACAGCGGGAATCCAAATTAATTAATCCTGAGTCCAATAACAATCAAAGTCACTCCAATAGTGCCCCTTAATTACGCTTTCATCCTCCTTTAACTAAATACTTCACATTCGTCTAGTTTGTGACAGTAGTTGTAGCATTTTTGAGACTTTTAAACTGTTGCGCAATTGCACAGCTAGCTGATAATAAAGCAAGTGGCTGACCGAATCACTGCAGAGCACCTTAAACTGGCAAGCCCAAAGGTTGCAGTTCTTCTTGCCATTTGTTTTACCGGCCTCATGACTCATGGTGTGATGCCAGACTCCATGTTGACTGTTACTTTGGTCCCTGTCATTAAGGACAAAGCGGGCAAGGTAGGGAGCTTGGATAACTATAGACCAATTGCTCTAGCCAGTGTGTTATCTAAAGTCCTGGAAATAATTTTGTTCAATAGATTATGTTCTTATTTATGTGCCTCAGATAACCAGTTTGGCTTCAAGGCTAATGGTACTGAGCTATGCATCTATGTTTTGAAGGAAATGGTAGAAACGTATAGAAGACAGAATTCCACTGTTCCGGATGGTTTTATTGATGCCTCTAACACTTTTGACCGAGTTAACCATCATAAAAACTGTTTGAGAACATTGAGAAAAAGGGGTGTGCCCAACAGTATAATTAGGATCCTGGCTTATTGGTATGCCAACCAGAGCATGCGGATCAAATGGGGGAATGCAGTCTCGGCGCCATTTAGTGTTGGTAATGGAGTACGGCAGGGGGGGCTCCTCTCACCATGCCTTTTTAATATCTATATGAATGATCTATCAGATGATTTAAATGTCTGTAAAACAGGATGTGTGATTGGTAATGTGATTGTAAACCATCTTATGTATGCTGATGATTTGGCTATTGTTTCTCCTAGCAGTGCTGGTTTTCAACAGTTGCTAAATGGGTGTTCTGATTATGGAGTCAAATTTGATGTTAAATACACTGCTAAGAAGAACGCTGTAATGATCTGCAGAGCAAAAGGGGATAAGAACCTTGGTTTTCCAACATTCTATCTGTCAGGACAGGTGCTGTCTGTTTGCTGTAACACTAAGTATCTGGGTCACATCATTAAAGATGAAATGGCTGATGATGATGTATAGACAGCGGCGTGTCTTATATACACAAGCTAATATGTTGGCTAGAAAATTCTCTTGGTGTTCAGATAAGGTTAAGGTGAACCTCTTTAGAGCTTATTGTACTCCTCTATACTGCCCCCTTGTGGGTCAAGTATAAGAAGGCAAGCCTCGAGAAGCTCCAGGTTGCTTATAATGACTGTCTGTGTATACTGCTTAGAAAACCAAGGTGGTGCAGTCAGTGGCGTCAATTCAGCCAAAGCTAAGGTATGGCAAGGTTACTAGTCACATGACTTAACTACAGTATCAATCAATATACATGCCCAGCAAATAATCATAACAAAAGTGACAAGTCTGCTATGTAGCTTTTCTGTGTGGTTAGGAAAATTTGAACTTTTTCAAATGCAGCCTCACTCACATCCCGCTAGCGCAAGTAACTATGGACACAAACACTTAACTACGCACGTCAATCAATCAATTCAGTCAAATGCGCCGTTACGCATCCGTTTTCAGCACCATGGATAGCAAGCGGCAGGGTTAGACAGCAGTAATAGCCTTTCTGACACAATTTCACTCTTTCTGTTCACTTCATTCACTATGTAATTGCAACAATATCACGTGAACATACCAGGTAAACTGCTGTAAACTGTTAAAGTCCAAATATAAAGAGGAGAGGGAGGGAGGGAGGGAGGGAGAGAGGAGAGGGAGGGAGGGAGAAGAAAAGAGAAAGAGAAATCATATTAATAAGATGTTTGGGTATCTTACTTTGAGATGAACTTTATTAATTATTCCACAAGTGGATAACGGCGGGTCCTCAAAGCAGCAAAGTTATTGACGAGTTCATCTGCGTCCAGGGATTTTACGACAGCAGGCTCAACAGCCATCAACATGAGGTTTGTGAGCCTGTCATCGCTCATGGTGGTCCGCAGGTAAGTCTTGACTCTTTTTAAAACGGAAAAGAATCTTTCGTTGGATGCAGTGGAGACAGGAATTGTTGCTGCGATCTTGAATAGCTTGATGACCTCTGAAAAAGCGACAGACATGGTCTTCAGTCGTGTCAAAGCCAGCATTATGTTTTTCTCCTCCTCCACGTCCTCCTTCATCTCAAGTTCAAGGAAAGCTTTTGCTGTGTGACACTGGGAACTGAGAAGGGTGGTGTCGATCAGTTCATCATAGAGTTGTGCAAACTGTTCCATTTTAACTACATCCATGAAATGGGGAGATGAACAATCAAATGCCTGGATAGCATTAAGTAGCTCATCATTATCTGTAAATCGGCGATCTAACTCAGAGATGAAGCGGTCCAGTGTTTCAAAGTATAGTCTTTTTTCTTGGTCATCTCCTGTTTGTCTCTGGCCACTGGATGATCCGACAATAAACCCTGCCAAGGCTTTGGACACACTCCGTGCTCTTGCTGGTCGCAGAGGGGCAGTGTCGCTGCTTGGGAGGCCGAGCTCTGTGGAAAATGCCTTGGCTCTGCTCAGTGTGTCCTGGTACTCTTTATCTGACCTCATCTTTTCCAGCTGGGCCTTAGTACTCCGTATGAGGTTGGAAGCCATCGTGATTGCAATGTCTTTTGTCTGAAGCTGTTCAGACAGTCCATAAGTGAGATTTAAGATTTTTTCTAGGACATGAAGACGCACAACAAAAGTGACTGTCAGCATATTTGTCCGAAGTCCAGCAGCTTCAGTTGAACCCTCTGCATGAGCGTCAATAGTGGCATCTAACACAGCTAGTATAGCCTCGTAGCGCAGTTTTATCTTCTGTAGAGCCCTATACCAATACAGCCACCGAGTGGGACAGGTGCGCTCCAAGTGCAGTATTTTGTTGTGTCCCAACTTCTTTTGAGCCTCAATGAAAAGCATGTGTCTGGTATTGCTATTTGCAATACAAGTATATAGTGTTTGAACAACACCAAAAAACTCTGCCATCTCTGGTATTTCAGTTATCGAGCTCACAAGCACAAGATTTAGTCTATGTGCATGACAGTGTATATACGCTGCATGCGGCACTTTTTCACGTATTAAAGCCTGCACTCCACGCACATTACCCCGCATAACACTTGCACCATCGTAGCATTGTGCAACACACAGCTGAATATCTAAACTCGATAATTCCTTTATTATTTTCTGGGCCAGGGATTCAGCTGTCAGGTCCTTCATGTGATAGGTTCCAATGGCTCTTTCCTTTATAATCCCGTCATGTACATAACGGATCAAAATGGCCAGCTGCTCCTTCTTAGACAGGTCTTTCGTTTCATCCACTAACACTGAAAAGTACCGTGCTTCTCCTACTTCATTTATGATTATACTTCTGATATTTTCCCCAATTACTCTCACCATATCATTCTGGGCTTCTGGGGAAGAATAGTGCGCATACCTGCGTTCCTGTTTGCTTTTCACGTTCCTGTCATCTGTTGCAATAACGTCCAAAAGTTCAAGGAAATTTCCTTTATTTTCATCCTCATCTCTCTCGTTGTGGCCACGGAGAGGGAGGGCCTGTCTTCCCAGAAATGACGTGATTTTGAACAAGGATTTGACGTGAGCCCGGTTCTCCTGCACCTCATCTGTCCTGTTTGCGTCAATCCGACTTGCGATGGATTCCTTATGTCCGCTGATCACAGCCTTAAAGTTAGACCACGCTAATGCAGCACAATTGTGTCTACTGCTCCCTTGATGATCCCGGAGATTTTTTTTCATGTTCTTCCAACATGTGTATCCAGTGTCTATGAACACACGCAGTCCATGCCTGTCACAAGTTAAAGTTGAGGCTCCTCCAAAATGACGGCATGCAAAGCAATAAACTGCATCTTCTTGCGCAGAATATTCAACCCAGTCATATTCCTGATACACACTGACATTAAAGCGTCTTCCATTTCTAGTTGGGAAGTGGGTCAAACGAGGACGCCTGAGTCCGTCTGTTTTACATCCACTAATATCCTTCTTCTCTGCTCCAGTTGACCCAGAGGCTGCTACTGCTGCTGCACCCGGGCCTTGACCTTCCTTATCGCTGTCCACGTCTGATCCAGCTCTTTCAATCTGAGAAATTGGTGGGGACTCAGACTCGGATTCAATTCGAGAAGTCGGTGTGGACGAGTTCTCAGCCTCCATGCATGTAGTCTCCGTCTCCCTGTTAGCATCTGCATCCCCGGCGCAGGTGCTGGAGTTGCTAACAGCCTCGTTAACAGCTTGAATCCCACCTTCACTACCTGGTCCTTCTCCCTCTGCTGCTGGGGCAACATTGGAGCCATCACCTTCACCTGCCTTTTTTTTGATAAAAAAAGATTCTAAAGTTCTTTGCTTTCTTTTCATTTTAGTTAATTAGCTTAGCCGAAAAATTAAAAAAACCGCGATAACATGACCCGCTCTGACCTCCGGCGGCTTCTCGTCAGGAGATACCACATTTCAAGATAGGGAGGGGGGATACGTTACGATAAGTATTGGGAAAGATAATATCTAGACTAGAGAAATCGATTGTGTTGTTCTGATTTTCATTTGTATTTAATTTATATGTATTAAATAATAGAATAATCAATACAAATTGACACAGAGTAATTCCATAAATTTATTTTTTAAAACGAACATTTACATTTTCCCCTGGAGCCAAGGTGTGGCAGCTGCCATACCTTGCCATACCCAATTGACGCCTCTGGGTGCAGTGCAAGTGAAATGTTTTGTAATGCACGAGTCAACACGTTCCTTGCTCTCTTGAGAAATCTGATGTACAAATTAATCTGCCGATTGAATGTTTCTCATAACTCTGTCATTATGCTGCTTTCAAATCCGTGTCTCAGTGCTATACGATACCAGTCACCTCTGTGGAAACATTGGTATAACTGCATTTTTTTTACTTATATTTGAGTGTTATATGTCTTTTAATAATGGACCAAGAGTCTCTTCAAATAAAAGCTGATGATGATGATAAGTGACATACACAATGTCAAATCAGACCGGAATGTATTTGAACATTTATTAGAGCCACAGTAAAGATGGCTAGTTTGGTTGGAGGCAGGCGAAGATTTTCTTTGTACACAGTGAACACACTGGAAACTTCAGAGATGCACAACGCCTTCTCTTTCAGTCTAATTGCACTGACTATTTGATGACAGAAAAATGTACCTGGCATGCTTATTACATTAATGACAGGATAAGCATAATAAAGGTGTGGGGGTTAGCCAGCAGAGCTGCAGTAGGCCTAAGGCTGTTGTCATGGCCTGGCTCTCGGCCATGAAAACATAATGGTAAAAGGACACAATGTAAAGAAAGGTATTTATTATAATTAAACCAACAAACCAAGGAATCTACCAAAGTGAGGTGTGTGAGTCAGTAATATCAGTGGTGTAGGTGTGGAGCAGATGTGGGACCAAGTCATTGTTTTGCAAGTCCGTCCAACACATATGCTGGAAGGAGTAATTTTGGGGTCGTAACATGACCGACTGAAGTGACAGCCAACTGAAATGAAGCGGAAGTGTCCTAAGGTGTGATGAACATGACTCACCCAGTGTCTCACTGATAAAGGCAGCTGGAATTGAAACTGGAGAAGGTCAGGGGGCAGACTAGGAGGCCAGGTCTGACCAGTTATCTGCTGAGCCGCTGTCACCATGTGTAGTACAACTAGTGTAAAACAGCTTAACAATAAAACAGAAATGTTCACTCTGAGTATAAGAAAGCACAGGGGAACCTTCTGGCTGTATCGGAAAACTTGAAAACATTTTAAATTAGACGTTTTTTGTTTCTTATAGAGAAGTAATTTGTGTTTTGTGAAATCTTTCAAAATGTGTAGCACTCCGGAAAGACACACATAAAAAGGGCTTACAGTTCAAAGCTATGGTTTGGAAACAATTTGGTTGAATTGATAGCAAAAGGTTTCAGGGACACATGCACTCATACAGTCTGATGTTTCTCTCCAGGTTTAGACTCATTCTGGAACCTCAGTCTACAGTATCCTAACTTTTGAAAGAAGATCCATAACATTAATCTGTTTGCAACTTATATATATATCAATATTCCAATTACTTGTATATAGACTATTCTGCACTATTTCTATTATATTCTATTTTATTTTATTTACTTGCACCATTATCTGTTTTATTGTTGCACTGTTGGAGGAGCCTGTGACCTAAGCTTTTAATTGTCATAACTATACAGAAGCTATGTATGACAACCCAGTCTCATGGCATTTCGTGTTCACCAACACGATTTTTAATCTATTGATTTGTGTTCACCAACACGATTTTCTCCTTTTTTTCGTGTTGCACAGCACGATTTTAAAAGCAATGTATTTCTACTGGTAATGTGTTTTCGTACCTGCAGCACGTCTTTTTCTCCGGTCGGGTAAAAACATGTTCTTACTCAATATCAAGCCACAATTATTGCTTTTTTTTATATTGTATAATTTCTGACTTTTGTTTCCGTCTGTGAGGAAAATAAATGGGGCTCAGAGCCTCAGAATACTGAAATCTGTATTTTTAAATCTTTTTTTCCTTCTAATTTGTTGTTCTTTTCAAAATAACACACTGTTATTTACTCACCAATAACACACAATTATCCTTGCTTTTATTTATTGGTTTATTTCCATAATCTCTGGCTTTTTTGGTGTCCGTCAGGAACTGAATTTCAAAATAAAAATAACCGGAAACAGACGTAGGCCTCTAGGAGTTTAGGATGGCCGAAGACACTACACTACCCATAATCCCCAGATATCGTTTAGGACTACAGTCCCCGTGATTAATTTTCAAGCGCTGGGATTGGATGTTGGAGTGGCAGTGCGCCAAGGTTACGCCGAGCGTCAAACAGCTGTTTGAAATGGAACAAAACCACGCCAAACTATCCAAAACTGGAATCGAACGCCCCCCCCAGAACTACACATGCTGGCTATTGTGTTTCGCAAAATGTTCCATGGGACGTCTCTACTGAACGTTTTCGTTTTTCCCACAATTAGAAGTTGCCAGTATTAAACACATTGGTGTTATCAAATGTAAAACATATAATTAATAAATGGGTGAAAATCGCTTGTGTCCATAATGCGCAGCATTAATATATACCCACATGACAGCTCATTGTTACTTTGTAATTCTACTCCACAATTCAGAGGTTAACCTGATTGCCAAGTGCCAACCATCAGGAGAGATATTTGATAGTTGGTGCTTGAGAAGACTAAACATTTATCTGCAATTGACATGAATGGAAACGAGTAATAATGTATATTCATTACTCGTTATTCTCTACTAATAGTTAATTAAAGACTGTATAATAGCTATTTTGCACATCCCTTTCAAGATTTCAAGATTTTCAAAGGTTATTTACATATCATATACAAAACTACGGTGTATGCAATGAATGAAAATCTTGGGTCACAGGTTCCTCAACAGCACATTACAAGACATCTATCAACATGGGTTTGTACCTCCACCATTAAACTGTCATATTCTGCACATTTCTTATACTATCTACATACATAAGAGTATAATTCATATGTATAATATCAGTTAAAATAAGCGCTTCAACATAGTTAACATTGCAGGAAAGCAATATATTAGACGTTAAGTACTTTGTCAGGCTTAATATTTATCTGTAGATACCCCCAAAGTTTTTTTCTTATTTAAAAGAGGACCTTACTCTCAAGTATTATTTAATGTTTAAATAAAGGTTAATTCGTTTTTCTGTTTTGCACATCCTCCTATTAATATCTTTGTACATCTGGCACTAAACTGTTTTATTGTAGAGATCACTTACAGTATCTTCTTGATTTTTTATATTCTATATTTCTATCACAGACCTTCTACTTTCCCCCTCTGAAAGTATGTACTCTTAATATTTTTTTAATCAAATATAACACATAAAAACAATAATTCAATAACGTGCTTTAACCACTAGGCGGTGCACACAAGGTACACCCAGCTATAATAACTTTGTATTATCAGTGTAGGACACTTATGTACAACATCTGAAGATGTGTAGTTTTATACATGTTTTCACATAATTTTATAGCATATTGATATACTATTTGTCACGGTTTGAGAAACAAGCAGGACCCAAATGCAGATATAAACTGAAACTTCCTTTATTTCAAGGCTATGATATATGTGTACAATGACAAACAGAACACTCACCGCAGAACTAGTCAGGGAACAAGACGAACCGACCAAGACAGACAGGCAACCCAGAACTTAAATACACACAAGACTCAATCACACAACAAGACACAGGTGAGGAGGGAGGAGAAAACACAGGGGCCCAGGTGAACATAATCAGACAATTAGACACACCAGGGAAACTAATGACAAGAGGGAAAACACAGGGAAAAGGACCAGACAATAACCCAAAGGAAAACATGACATGGAAAACAGCAAAAACACCCAAACCTACAAAACTATAAACGTGACATAACATGAGAATCGTGACATAACCCCCCCCTCAAGGGACGGATTCCAGACGTCCCAAAAAAACAAAAATCCAGCAGGGTGGGTGGAGGGGTTCTGGAGGACGGGTCTCGGGCGGACGGCCCGGGGGCAAGGCAGAGTTCAAAAAAGGGGAATTCGGGCGGACGGCCCGGGGGCAAGGCAGAGTTCAAAAAGGGGAATTCGGGCGGATGGCTCGGGGGCAAGGCAGAGTTCAAAAAGGGGAATTCGGGCGGACGGCCCGGGGGCAAGGCAGAGTCCATGGAGGGAATCTCGGGCGGACGGCCAGGGGGCAAGGCAGAGTCCGAGGAGGGGTGAAGACTAGGCACCTCCGGAGGCCGGTCAGGAGCCGGTGTCGGCAAGATCCCCCATGGAAGAGGACACAGGACCGGCAGGATCCCCTGCAGGAGAGCAGTCGGCGGAATCCCCAACGCGACAGGACATGGAGTTGGCAGGACCCCCAGCGGAAGAGTAGTCGGCGGGACCTCCAACGTGGCAAGACATGGAGTTGGCAGGACCCCCGGCAGAAGGGCAGTCTGCGGGACCTCCAACGGCTCAGGACATGGGGTTGGCAGGACCCCCGGCAGAAAAGTAGTCTGCGGGACCTCCAACGGGACCAGACATGGAGTTGGCAGGACCCCCGGCAGAAGAGCAGTCTGCGGGACCTCCAACGGCACAGGACATGGGGTTGGCAGGACCCCCGGCAGAAGAGCAGTCTGCGGGACCTCCAACGGCTCAGGACATGGGGTTGGCAGGACCCCCGGCAGAAGAGTAGTCTGCGGGACCTCCAACGGCACAGGACATGGGGTTGGCAGGACCCTCGGCAGAAGAGCAGTCTGCGGGACCTCCAACTTGACAAGACATGGAGTTGGCAGGACCCCCGGCGGAAGAGTAGTCTGCGGGACCTCCAATGGCACAGGACATGGGGTTGGAAGGACCCTCGGCAGAAGAGCAGACTGCGGGACCTCCAACGTGACAAGACATGGAGTTGGCAGGACCCCCGGCAGAAGAGTAGTCTGCGGGACCTCCAACGGCACAGGACATGGGGTTGGCAGGACCCCCGGCAGAAGAGTAGTCTGCGGGACCTCCAACGGGACCAGACATGGAGTTGGCAGGACCCTCGGCAGAAGCGCAGTCTGCGGGACCTCCAACGGCACAGGACATGGGGTTGGAAGGACCCTCGGCAGAAGAGCAGTCTGCGGGACCTCCAACTTGACAAGACATGGAGTTGGCAGGACCCCCGGCGGAAGAGTAGTCTGCGGGACCTCCAATGGCACAGGACATGGGGTTGGAAGGACCCTCGGCAGAAGAGCAGTCTGCGGGACCTCCAACGTGACAAGACATGGGGTTGGCAGGACCCCCGGCAGAAGAGTAGTCTGCGGGACCTCCAACGGGACCAGACATGGAGTTGGCAGGACCCTCGGCAGAAGCGCAGTCTGCGGGACCTCCAACGACACTTGAGTGGGTTGGTTCGCCAACAGAACCTGGGGAGCTGGCGTCGGACGGACAGCCAACAGGACACGGGGAGCTGGCGTCGGACGGACAGCCAACCGGAGACGAGGTGCTGGAGTCGGCCGGTACGCCGACAGGACTCGGGGAGCTGGCGTCGGCCGATGAGTCAGCAGGTGACGAGGAGCCGGAGTCGGGACCATGGTTACTGGAGCCGGCACTGAAGCCGGAAACATGGCTGTAAGGTCCGGTTCTGGAGCCGGAAACATGGCTGTAAGGTCCGGTTCTGGAGCCGGAAACATGGCTGTAAGGTCCGGTTCTGGACCCGGAAACATGGCTGTAATGTCCGGTTCTGGAGCCGGAAACATGGCTGTGTGGGCCGGCACTGGAGCCGGAAACATGGCTGTAAGGCCCGGTTCTGGAGCCGGAAACATGGCTGTAAGGTCCGGTTCTGGAGCCGGAAACATGGCTATAAGGTCCGGCTCTGGAGCCGGAAACATGGCTGTAATGTCCGGTTCTGGAGCCGGAAACATGGCTGTGTGGGCCGGTTCTGGAGCCGGAACCATGGCTCTTGGGGCTTGAGCTGCTAGCTTGGCCTTGCGACTCCTCCTCTTAGTAGCCGCCTGAATACTCCTTGGACCTCCATAAGCCAGACGAGTTCCAGAATATGACTCCTGGACAGGAGCAGAAACTGGGGCAGAAGCACGGGCTGACTGCAGACGGAGCCCACCGAGGCGTATGGTGCCAGGTTGGGAACTGGGAGGCCGGGAGCTAGCATGCCTGGGGCTAGCAGGCCGGGAATCACACACAGGGAGGATCTTTGAAATCCAGCCAGGTAAGAACTTCACCATACCTGGTTTCTCTCTAGCCATCTGGCGCGCCTCCGACAACACAGCCTCCCGCTGCTGAACTCCGGGTGCTCTCTTCCATCTATCCGAGCAGTTGGCCAAAAAAAAGGAAACATTTAATAATTCCGACTCGAACGGATCTGCTGGGCCCATTTCTTGGTCGGTTCGTACTGTCACGGTTTGAGAAACAAGCAGGACCCAAATGCAGATATAAACTGAAACTTCCTTTATTTCAAGGCTATGATATATGTGTACAATGACAAACATAACACTCACCGCAGAACTAGTCAGGGAACAAGACGAACCGACCAAGACAGACAGACAACCCAGAACTTAAATACACACAAGACTCAATCACACAACAAGACACAGGTGAGGAGGGAGGAGAAAACACAGGGGCCCAGGTGAACATAATCAGACAATTAGACACACCAGGGAAACTAATGACAAGAGGAAAAACACAGGGAAAAGGACCAGACAATAACCCAAAGGAAAACATGACATGGAAAACAGCAAAAACACCCAAACCTACAAAACTATAAACGTGACATAACATGAGAATCGTGACACTATTTCAGACTCAGTATTTACATTCTTATAATCAAAGAAAATCAAAGTCCTTTTATATCAGTTGTGCACTGTTATGGTGTAAATATAACCTATCTACGAATTAGATCAAATATAAAAGTCAGCCGAATTAAGGTTGATACTGCAAGGAAACGTATTGTGTGAAGAGAAATTGAAGATGTTGTTTAATTGTTGATATATTTATGATCCACGTTAAGTATTCAGTTTCGGCGGCATTTCTTCCAGTTTTTCCAAAGGTCTTCTCATCAGGGCTCTATAAATAAAGAACTACGGCAGATCTGTAATATGTAATGCAGCCGGACCGTGTATTACAATGCCGTTATGTGATGACTTTCAAAGAGAAAAGCAAGAACACTCGGAATTAAGTATTAATTTATTCTTTTAAAATGTTTTCCGGATTTCATATCATATAAACACCAAATTCCAGCCTGCATTGCGGCTAAAACATCCAATCAGCGAGCTTAAACCATAGCTGAGGATCTTGGGTAAGCGCTCGAAATGCCTTCGTCTGTTTCCGGTTATTTTTATTTTGAAATTCAGTTCCTGAAGGACGCCAACAAAGCCCGAGATTATGGAATTAAACCAATAAATAAAAGCAAGGATAATTGTGTGTTATTGGTGAGTAAATAACAGTGTGTTATTTTGAAAAGAATAACAAATTAGAAGGAAAAAAAGATTTAAAAAATACAGATTTCAGTGTTCTGAGGCTCTGAGCCCCATTTATTTTCCTCAGAGAAAAGGAAACAAAAGTCCGAAATTATACGATTTAAAATAAAAGCAATAATTGTGGCTTGATATTGAGTAAGAACATGTTTTTATGAACCACACAGCTTCCGGTCTTCCACGACCCGACCGGAGAAAAAGACGTGCTGCAGGCACGAAACACATTACCAGTAGAAATACATTGCTTTTAAAATCGTGCTGTGCAACACGAAAAAAAGGGGAAAATCGTGTTGGTGAACACGAATCAATAGATTAAAAATCGTGTTGGTGAACACGAAATGCCATGAGACTGGGTTGTGTATGAATGACAAAAAAGCCTTGAATCCTTCATTTTAATTGGTGCCTCAAAGCAATAACAAAAGAACCGGGAAATATTGTTCGGCTTTAATAATAACCACCATCTCAGACTACTCTTCTGCCGGGGGTCCTGCCAACTCCATATCTTGTCACGTTGGAGACTGACTTTTTTATTTTTCTCTGTATTTCACAGATGAAAGCTTCCTGTGTTTAACCAAACATGAGCCTGTTGGAGTGTGTGGAGCAATCATTCCGGTGAGTCCAGAGCAATCACTTTTTAAGAACAATTTGTACTGTTCACATTGCTGTAACTTGGTGTAAAAAGTAAAAAGTAAATAATGTTACTGTGTGTGTTTGGCCGTGCATGCACATGATTGTGTGTGTACACTAATCTAAATAAGCACTTAAACATTTACACCATTGCACAATATCAAATGTTTAGGTTGAGACTTTGTACTGTACAGCTTACATGAATATTAATAATCTTTCAAGTGTTCTAAAGATGTGGTCTTGACGACATTACTGAAATGTTGGCTGGCTTTACGCCCACGGCCCTATCAGAAACGTTGCTGTTTCAGAAACAATATGCAACGTGTTTTGGAAGTAATATGGTCTGTGTTTACATTAGCAAGCATCGCTGACACTCAGAGCTAACGCCAGTGGCGGCTGGTGGAAATTATTTTAGGTGGGGCTATTGTAATGGTGAATAAACCACACGGGGAACATTTTGAGAAATTACCCCTTAAATTAAATTGGCTACACTATTTCATCGTTGCTGTTGTATGATTGGTGTTTAACTACGGTATTTAGCGTCTACAGCACCTCCGCTTTTAGGGTTGACGTAGACCAGAGGTGCCCAGTACGTCGACCGCGGTCGACCGGTCGACCGCGGGGGCAATGCTGGTAGACCGCGAGTCATTCATAAATTAAAAAAAATCCAGCTCCGTTAAAATAGACAAAACAGGTTTTGATCCCTCCTCCTTTGGCCTCCCTGCCACTTAATTCAGGAGTTGACTTGATTGACAGAAAAAGCGACCTATTGCTTTCCAGTCTGTTAACACAGAATGCAAAGCGATACAAAATCAGTCAAGTGCCGGGAGAGACAAACAACAAAATGAGTGCGGGAACGAGCAAAAAGCTAAAGACATACCACTTCCACACAGAATGGGAGGGAGAATCTTTGTTTGTGATGTCACATTCAAAGGTTATTTGCCTTATTTGTAAAGCAAGCGTCGCTCTGCCAAAGAAAGGTAACGTGGAGAGGCATTATCGGAGTGTTCACAACAAGGCATATGACAGCGACTTCCCTCCGAGTAGCGAGTTGAGAAAGAGAAAGGTCATGTATTATTGCTACACAAACATTATCTCTTAGTCTTAGTGTCGCCAACTCGTTTCTAACATGCAAAAAGACAAACAAATGCGTCTATGGTCGGTGTATTTTCGACCTTTCCAATCCAGAAGAGATCTCTCTCTCCCCCGTCTGTTTGCAAGGGGGCGGGGCAGTTTACACACACGCAGCTGCTACATGCAGCAACACACGGAGGAGATGGTGGAGAGAAGCGCTCCAAGGTGTGGTTACATGTTACCCGTCTTGAGGTGGACAATGCTCGTCACCAAAAGAGTTTAGCATGTAAGGGCGGTAACACGAGCAATTTGTCTAAACATTTAGCAAAAGTGCTCCACATTCAGACGGAGGAATGCACCGGGTTCGACTGTCTTTCGAGTAGCTCTGTAGCCCCATCCACGAGTAACGTTTCCACGTCAGGTGTTATGTATGCTAGCAGCAACACACGGAGTTAACTACATTATACAAACATGGGTTAATGATTAGAGGTAACTGAGTTATTTATTTTGTTAAAGTTTCAGCTATTCTGTTTCCAGTTCTGTCATCAGATTATTTAATAAGATTTGTTAAAACATTGTTGTTTCTTTTGATGTGAAATATTATTTATTTAATTCAAATAAAAAGCAATGTTAATTTTGTTCACAATTTGTTAAGTTAATTTAATAATATATGTATTTTTGAATCAAGTATTCATCTTTATTGTCTTCATTGTTAGTTTCCACATGCCTAAAACAACCTCAAACTAAATCTAAAAGTTGATGGCTAAATAAGAGCGTTTGAGAAATTGTGCAAGGCACACAGTAGTAGTCCGAATAGTCGATTAATCGTTTCATTAATCTATAGATTAATCGATAATCAAATTAGTCGTTTGTTGCAGCCCTATTGTAGTTATCCCATGTAAAAATAAAAAGTGTTATTCAGCAACCCTTGCAATTTGGGTTTTTATTTTTGGTTGGTAGACCTCGGTTAGCTGGTCATTTCAAAAGTAGCTCACCAGCCAAAAAAGTGTGGGCACCCCTGACGTAGACCCAAACGTCACCCGGAGGTCCCCCGGTGTTGTTGCGGGAGCTGCTGCACTAGCTAACGCTCCACTAGCTAACGCTACATTAGCAAAACAAACGCTTATTTCTTTTGCAAATGGTGGGGCGGGCTTCAAACACGTTCCCCTCCACTGGTTTCAACCAAGCACTAAATTAGATGTTTTCCAACCAAATACGGTTGAACTGACACTTCCCCATATGAATTTGTAAGTAGATTCGAAGATACATGAGTTTCTGACTGCCGCAAGCTGATGCTTGGTTGCTTGGTTGCTAGGCAGTGTTGGGTGTAACGCGTTACAAAAGTAACGGAGTTACAGTAATATATTACTTTTTGCTGTAACGAAGTAATGTAACGCATTACTAATGAAATGTGGGTAATATATTACCCGTTACAATGCTCAGTAACGCAGTTACAACACATTTTAACCCGAAATTAAATAGTGTTTTGTTTTTTAAGAAATGTATTAACATAGCGAGACATTCCGACACCGGACAAATTGTGCGGGTCGATTAGTAAACCTGGTGTTTACCCTTCAGGCTTCGCGTCGAGATCTTCGGGGAAGTTGAACGTCATACAACCATTCAAAAAAGAGAACGTAGCGAAAAATACAAACAACAAATTGTGTCAGGTGCGCGTGACCTGCTCCGCTGCGCGTGCATCATTTCCAAAGTGCTTCCACAGCAGTGACACACATCTGATCTGTGGATAATCATTTATACGAAAATGGTTAAAGCAACCATCACTAAACGCCAGCAACACTGCATCTACTGCAGACAGTAGCAACAGGTCAGATGCGGACATCACGTTACCCTCCGTTGTGGACACTAGCTTACTCCCGCCTGACTCGCCGGCCCCGGAGCAGCAGTCTTCGTCGCCCGAAACTACGCCGCCCCTCTGCGGCCCGCAGGTGCCAGGTATATCTAAACAACTACCCGCCTGTACAGTGGGGTAAGGCGGTCATTTTGCAGCTTGTGGTATAAAAATAGACAATGGCTAGAATATTCATGTGAAAATAGTACCATATTCTGACATGCCTGTAGAAATGTTGGGTCAAAAATAATGCATACAATAGCCATACTTGTCAACCCTCCCGATTTTCGCGGGAGACTCCCGATTTCATTGCCCTCTCCCGGTTTCCTCCCGGGGTCATATTTCTCCCGCATTTCTCCCGATTTCTGACAAAATCTGATTTAAACACGACTGTTTCCACTCCGACTTTAATACAGCTACACCATTGTTTGGTTTCCATGGTAACACGTCTCTTTAGTAGCGCGGGCAACTCAAAGTCTGAGAGGGTGAGGCAGATATTCACAGAAAACAGAACAAGAATCAACAACTACTCTACTCTCTGCTCACTCCTTTCCTGTAAAATACAGGTCCAACCCACACATATGCTCCATCAAGGATGGTGCTACAGGCCGCAAGGCAGTGCACTTACAACTACAATAAGCATGTTAATGTTAATCTAACAGCTCCGGCGATCCACTAGCACCGCCCCCCCCCCTCCAATTTTGCATTTTGAAATGCTCCCGATTTCTGAGGTCTAAAGGTTGGCAAGTATGACAATAGCACAGATGCCTTCACCACGAATGGCTACAAAAATATCTCATATCCCAAGCTTATTATCAACGAGCTGATGTTGCAGCTGAAATGTTCTCCAGGTCACAAAGTCAACCTCACATAATGATGTGATACCAGTTTTCAAGCACAGTAAATATTCTCTTCCCATCGTATATGATGGGACCAAGGTGATGATGTAGTAGGCTACATGGTTTTAATAATACTTTTGCCTTTCAATGTTTGCCATTTCAAACCATGAGCATGGTTTAAATAATATTTGCCTTGATTTACAAAATGTTAACCTTCATTATAGTCCTTGACAGCGGTCTGTACTGCTGTATTAACAACATGTCACATGTTAAGAATTTACAATCAGAATCGAGTATTCAACGAAGCCCTGTAATACAATTTGTTAGTAGCCTTAAGGGCCTACACAGTTGTTATGCTACCACATCGCCCTTCACTGGATGCATAATGAGCTGCACTAAACTACATTTTAGCATTTAAAATACCTAGCTATTCTTTTGCGGTTATTTTGGTGAAAGTAACTAAAAAGTAACTAAAGTAGTGCAACTCATTACATTTCAGAGACAGTAATATTGTAATGTAACTTATTACTTTCAAAAGAGAGTAATGAGTAATATGTAATATATTACATTTTGGAAGTAACTTGCCCAACACTGTTGCTAGGTTACTAGCTGGGTCCAATAAGGGGCCGGGTGAAATAAAGTTAGTGATTACTGGTTTCATGTTGATTTAATTCAATACAAATTGTTGGGGGGAACTGAAAGGCTATTACCGTACTGGTTACTTTGCAGCCCGGACATTTCCCCCAAAACACATTTAGACGCTATCGCAACACAGAAGTACCTTTCAAATCCGATTATTTTTAAGACCTTCTAAATCATATTTAAGACCTTTCTTATTTTTTTGGTCATATTTAAGACCTTTTTAAGGCCTTACATTCAGATGATCAAATGTAAGACTTTTTAAGATCCCGCGGGAACCCTGGAAACTAAATACGAACATTATATGCAGACACAGACGTGGTTCAGAAACACAGAAATATTAGAAAACAGACCATTAAGGCAAAACATCTAGTTTGATGGATACTGTCAAAACTCAACTACAATAATGTGTGTTTGTGTGTGTGTGTGTGTGTGTGTGTGTGTGTGTGTGTGTGTGTGTGTGTGTGTGTGTGTGTGTGTGTGTGTGTGTGTGTGTGTGTGTGTGTGTGTGTGTGTGTGTGTGTGTGTGTGTGTGTGTGTGTGTGTGTGTGTGTGTGTGTGTGTGTGTGTGTTTATTTAGCACGGGCATATAGTATCTGTCCCCGGCTGTTTGGAGAGCCAGCATGGGAAACAAAAGACAGTGTTTACCTCTTTGCATCCAGCCAGTCACACTCCCTGTAATTGACATAATTAATAGATAGTTTAGCTTCTCACCATCATTTACTGTGGCCCACTGATGTTAACGATCATAATTGAAAGGCTGCCTGTGAAACTTAAACATTCAGCCACGTGACTCGCAAACTCTCGCGAGAGTTTTACACAAGACGGATCCTTTCTAGCCATAACCCTGCACCGGGCGCTGACATTGGCGCCCGGTGATCATCAGATTTGACGACGCTGATTGGCTGAAATTATGTTTCGGAGTCATAGCTTACAGATAGCAACAATCAGCTGCTAGTGGCTGCTGCTGCACTGGTTGAGGGCTCCTCTCTTAGCGCTCAGACGAGAGAGGGTAATGATACACGGGCAAAGCCAGGAAGGAAACATGTGACTTATCAGTAACTTTAGACATCGTAACACCATTTTAAACTAGATTTTATTGTAGATTATACATTTTACTGATACCAATTATATAATATTTACCTTGTTCATTAAACATTTTAATTAAAATGTTTCTTTTTTTTTTAAATATATTTTTAAAATAATATATATTTTTTTATTTTAATTTGTAATGTGGGAAGAGGTGGGGCGGCGCCCCCAGCGCCCCTATGGGCCGGCCGTCACTGGCTAACGATGTGCTGTACTGGAGAGAGTATGTGTAAAGAAGCCGGATATAAATAGGTACTCAGCTTTTGGTAAACCCGCGAGAGAGAAAGCGTTTGAGGTCCATACTGTTTCAGAAATAAGTCATACAGTATATCTTTCTGGGAAACCCAAAAAACTGATGGATAATTAGCCCCAGTTTATGTTTGTTTTTTATTTCAGTTGGATAAGCTACTCTTTGCCCTTTCCAAACTATCCTAAAAATGTTCTTCCTCTTAGTACAAAAAAAGGGGCAGCATGATTAGACTGTTTTACAGTTAGTCAAAGGAATCAGCCATAGCTGAACTTGCTCGGTGTCATTTACAAACACAAAAGAGGTATATAGCATTAGCCTAAGCTAACCAAGCAGGAAATCTCCCTAGGGCCTCCAGGGGCCCTCAATAGCCAGGTTCACTGTTAGGAGGTTACATGATCTTACACGCAAAAGGGAAAAGGAGAACATGAAGAAAGAAGAAAGTAAAGACATTTCAAACCCAGTCATCAAGGGGAACGCTAATAAACATGGGTTGGCTTGTTATTTGGATGAGTTCATGGAAAAAGGCCAAAACATTTAGCAAATCCCACTAACAAATTCAACAGGGCTCTGACTGCTTATTTGCTCATCAATAATAAATGAATAATTGTTCGGTTTTACTCCAGCCGAAAGGGTTGGAAAACACGGGGCGTGACCACTCAGCTTTAGTTTAGGATTTATGTTTATTTCATGTGCTCTTCTCCATTCAAAGTTAGCACGCCACATGTTATCACAAGTTAGCTTTTCTTCTCACAAATCCATTCTAAGTTAGGTTATCAACCTAAGAGAAAACACATAATAAACAAATTACATAAAGTTTACACCACAAAATCTGTCACCATAAACACATATGTAAACCAAACAATCACCGGCTGCCCGTGTGCCCTGTGGCTGATCAAAACATGACTGACAAACATTTCACTGGCCCTTTTTAAGATGGCTGACGGTCCCTCATCAAATGAGTCCCAAGAGAAAGAAAATATTGGAACCAAGGTTCCCTCCCAACTGAGACCTATTTTGCATGACAATCTGCACAACTAAACCAGTATATTAATGTAGAATGGCTGTCTTGTCTAGCTAGTCTTGTTGTCTAATTATATTTACTGCGTGTCTAATATAATATAATATAACCTAATATGTCATGATTGCCTCTTTCCAACTTTATTTATTTTTTTAAATAATACGCTTCTCAAATACCGAAGACCGAAAGTAGACAGGAAAGATTGGTTTCCCGTGTGTTGCATTTTGGTTGTCAGCTCGTTTGTGACAGAACGATCTGGCCAGAAATGGACCAAGCAAACACCGGGTCTCCTAGAGATCGCTTTGAGAGGGTTGAGGATGCCATCCAAAGACAGGAGGTCACGATAGCTACCTTAGCTACCGAGACCCACCAGGCAACCTCAAGGGGACAAACGCTGGCTTACCTGACCTCCCAGATG
Organism: Notothenia rossii; assembly: GCF_949606895.1. Classification (NCBI taxonomy): domain Eukaryota; kingdom Metazoa; phylum Chordata; class Actinopteri; order Perciformes; family Nototheniidae; genus Notothenia; species Notothenia rossii. The sequence continues at coordinate 44,439,359 of NC_136904.1, forward strand.
CAGCAGATGGCCGCCACCATGGCTGCTACCGTCCCTCCGTCCGCAGCTCCGATGTTCACTCCAGCCTCTGGCCCGACTGGATACGCTCCGGAGCCTTGTGTGGGAACGCCGGAAAGCTACGCTGGTGAGCCTGAGGGATGCAGTCCTTTTCTCACAAACTGTTCCATATTGTTTTCACTGCAGCCACACACCTTCTCCTCCGAGGCGGCTTGTGTAGCTTTCACCATTAATCATCTGACGGGGAGAGCCCGTTTATGGGGAACTGCAGAGTGGGAGCAGCAGACTCCAGTCTGCGCCTCTTTTGCTGCATTTTCCGCAGAGATGGGGAAGGTGTTCGGTTCCGTTCGTCTGGGTCCCGACGCTGCCGGAGGTCTGCTGAGCTTGAGCCAGGGTTCCGGCACGGTGGTAGATTAGGCTATTGACTTCCGCAGCAGCTGGAACGAGCCGGCGCAGTGTGACGCATTTCTGAGAGGATTAGCGGATTATATGAGAGATGAGCTGGTCTCCTATGATCTCCCTGCTTCCGTGGATGGGTTGATTGAGCTCACCTCTCGGATTGACAGACGAATCCAGACCCGGAGAGGAGAGCAACAGATGCGAGCGGCGGGCCCATTCCTACTCTGACTCACGGTACCAGGAGGTCGAGCCCATGCAGTCTTACCTCTGAGGAGAGGGAATTACGTCGAAGAGGTAATCTTTGCCTTTACTGTGATCAGGCTGGACATATGGTGTCCCGTTGTCCGGTAAAAGGCAGAGCTCATCAGTAATGGGGAGTATACTGGTGGGCCAAACCTCTGAGCTGATCCCCAATCTAAGACCCTTGTGCCATGCTCGACTCCTCCTGACAGGCAAATCTCAGGCTCTGGCTGTTTTTATCGACTCCGGATCAGATGTCAGCATCATTGACGAGGAGCTCGCACTACAGCTGGGCATCCAACAGGTCGGCTGCTCCAGCCGGTACCGGCTAATGCTTTGGATGGTCACCTGCTTGGAATGGTGACACACCAGACGACACCGGTCCATAAGCTCATGTCGGGGATCCACCATGAGACAATCCAGTTTCATGTGCTACGGTCCCCCCAAATTCCTCTGATTTTGGGATATCCATGGCTCTGTCGCCACAACTCAAACATTGACTGGGCAACTGGGTCCATCCTAGGTTGGAGTTCCTCCTGTCATCAGGTTTGCCTCAAGCAGGCCGCTGCACTTCAACTATCTGTGGATATGAACCAGGTTCCGGATGTCACAGGGGTTCCAGCAGAATATTTGGACTTTAAGGAGGTATTTAGCAAGGCTAAGGCGACATCTCTCCCACCTCATCGGCCCTATGACTGCGCCATTGAGCTACATCCAGGCGCAGTCCCACCCAAGGCCCGGTTGTACTCGCTTTCGGCACCGGAGAGGAAATCCATGGAGACTTATGTCAATGACTCTCTGGCTGCGGGAATTATTCGTCCTTCCACATCACCCGCAGGAGCAGGGTTTTTTTTGTGGCGAAGAAGGACAAGACCCTGAGACCCTGCATTGACTATCGGGGTCTGAACGATGTCACGGTGAAGAATTGATATCCCCTGCCACTCATCTCGTCAGCGTTCAAGTTACTACAAGGGGCTACAATCTTCACTAAGCTGGATCTACGAAACGCTTATTACCTGGTACAAATCCGTGAGGGGGACGAATGGAAGACCGCCTTCAATGCTTCTTTGGGACATTACGAGTACCTGGTGATGCCATTTGGACTTACCAACGTCCCTGCAGTTTTCCAAGCGTTGGTGAACGACGTACTCCGGGACATGTTGGATCATTATGTTTTTGTTTATCTGGATGACATTTTGATTTTTTCAAAGAACCTCAAGGAACACATCCACCACGTCCAGGCAGTCCTCCAGAGACTTCTGGAGAACTCGCTTTTCGTCAAGACGGAGAAGTGCGAGTTTCACACTTCTTCGGTCGCCTTTCTTGGCTACATTGTGGGTCAAGGAAGTGTGTAGATGGATCCCTCCAAGGTTTCAGCGGTTACCTCGTGGCGGGTTCCGGATTCCCGGAAGGAGCTGCAGCGTTTCCCTGGGATTCGCCAACTTTTACAGACGGTTCATCCGTGGCTACAGCACTGTGGCTGCCCCGCTCACCGCCCTGACTTCGTCCAAGGTGACGTTTGGTCCCCTGCAGCCGAAGAGGCTTTTCAGGACCTCGAGGGCCAGTTTACGTTGGCTCCTATCCTGCAAGTACCAGACCCCGCTGGTCAGTTGGTGGTGGAGGTGGATGCTTCTGACGTAGGGGTGGGGGCCATCCTGTCGCAACGTTCTGGTGAGAACCAGAGGCTCCACCCTTGTGCTTTCTTTTCGAGGAGATTGAGTCCGGTGGAGAGAAACTATGACGTGGGGAACCGGGATCTTCTAGCAGTCAAGTTGGCATTGGAGGAGTGGCGACACTGGCTTGAGGGGACAGAACAACCATTTCAGGTTTGGACCGACCATAAGAACCTGGAATACATCAGGTCGGCACAAAGACTGAATTCCCGGCAAGCCAGGTGGTCGTTATTTTTCACCCAGTTTAATTTTTTCCTCTCCTACCGCCCGGGCTCCGGCAACTTGAAGGCCGATGCTCTGTCCCGGCAGTTCGGCAGGGAGGGAGACGGTCTGCGGTATCCCCGACACTATTCTTCCTGCTCCTCGAGTCATCGACGTCCTCACTTGGGAGATTGAGGAGAGGTGTTAAGACCGCTTTGGTGGACCAACCCGGTCATAGTTCTTGTCCTCTCAACCGTTTGTTTGTGCCTCAGGTTTTGAGGGCTGAGGTGCTTCAGTGGGCTCACAGCTCCAGACTTTCCTGCCACCCTGGGATTAAACGTACCAGAGGGATGGTCCTGCAACGGTTCTGGTGGGCCACACTGGAGGCTGACACCCGGGAGTTTATGAATGACTGTCCTGTCTGCAATCGGCACAAACCATCTCATCAAGCGCCAGCTGGCCTCCTTCATCCATTACCGGTCTCACGTCGCCCTTGGTCACATATTTCTTTGGACTTTGTGACCGGTCTACCACCGTCCCACGGACATACTGCCATCTTGACGGTGGTGGATCGGTTTAGTAAGATGGCTCATTTCGTACCCCTGCCTAAGATCCCGTCAGCTCAGGAGACGGTCAAACGTATTCTTCTCCACGTTTTTCGCATTCACAGACTTGCGACTGATGTGGTTTCAGACCGGGGGCCCCAGTTCACCTCTGTGTTTTGGAGGGAGTTTTGTGAACTGATCGGGGCGACGGTCAGTCTTACCTCCGGTTTCCACCCACAGGCCAATGGCCAGACCGAACGGAAGAATCAGGAGATGGAGACCACTCTCCGCTGCATGGCTTCTGATCATCCAACAACCTGGTCAAATCAACTCCTGTGGGTGGAGTATGCCCACAACACCCTCATCAGTTCCGCGACTGGTCTTTCCCCTTTTCAGTGTGCATACAGTTTTCAACCCCCATTGTTCTCTGCATTGGAGAGGGAGGTTACCTGTCCGTCTGTCCAGGCTTTCATCAGACATTGTCGGAGGACTTGGAGGCAGGCTCGAACAACTCTGCTTCAGTCTGCTAACCGGTACGCCACATCAGCGAACCGCCGACGCACCAAGGCACCTGTGTACCAGGTAGGCCAGAGGGTGTGGCTTTCCACTCAGAACATTCCCCTTCGGGTAGAGTCTAAAAAGTTAGCGCCCAGGTTTATTGGACCCTTCGAGATTGTCAAGGTCATTAACCCTGCAGCGGTTCGACTGAGTTTGCCCCGGAACATGAAAATCCATCCCACCTTCCACGTTTCTAGGATTAAACCTGTCCGGGAGAGTCCTATGATTCCCGCCGCCCCTCCACCACCACCCCCTAGGATGATCGATGGGGGTCCTACCGAGACCCTTCGTCGTCTATTCCGTTCCCGTCGCAGGGGGGTTCAATATTTGGTGGACTGGGAGGGCTATGGTCCTGAGGAGAGACAGTGGATTCCTGCTCGTCATATCCTCAACCCTCAACTCATCCGAGACTTCCACCTGCGTTACCCTGAGCAGCCTTCTAGGACCCACGCTCAACCAGGCGTTAAGCCAGCGGCCACTCATCCGCTACAGACCAGGGGCTTCGTCGAGGGGGAGGGGTGAGGGGGAGGCGGAGGCGTCATCAGTCGAGGAGGACGATGATTTCCAGGAGGGAGAGGCCGAGAGAGCATTCTCAGATGAGTACTAAACTTTCCCATACCTCCACCTTCCACCCTGTGTCTGTAGGATTTTTTTTTTTTTCCCGTAGAATTTTCTTAGACGTCAGGAGCGGTCCATTAAGGGGGGGGGTTCTGTCACAGTCTGCTTTCTCACTCACCTATTTTCTGCATTAACCTTCCTTAGTCACCTGGTAGTCACACCCTGTCTCTCTCTCTCATTCTGTTACACCCATTGGCTCCATTAGTATTTAGGCCCACTTCACTTTCACCTCAGTGCCAGATCGTACTTTCCAGCATGCCAGTCTTTCCCGCATTATCCTCCAGATTGCTCTTTTGGTATAGGTTGCCTTTATTTGCTAACGCACTTGGATCAGATTTCCTACCTAACGTACCTAAAAGAGAAATGTGCATTTGGGCAGAATAAACCACATTTAAAATGTAATTTCTTCTTCATTTAAACATTCCATTATACAAACTGTAACTCCAGCTATAGTCAAATCATCTCCCTATTAATTGTAATTTCATCAGCATTTTGCATTATTCCATATTTATGATTAGCTACTGGGAATAGGATTGTCTCCTTTCCTCCTTGGGATGATCAAAGGTTATAAAGATGTTCAATTTGACAAACATCATAGTCCTTTAAGGAAGTAAGCTGCAGTTTGATAAACCAGCTGTGTTAGTATGGGTGTAGCCTTAAAAATGCTGTAATTAATAAGTATTATGACGGTTTAATGTAAGTGTGAATTCAATTCTTCTTGGCGATTGAAGAATGAGAGACCCATAGTGATGACTAAAAACTCCTCAAGCATTTGAAGTAGGGGTGGGCGATATGACGATATATATCGTCGAGACGATATTACGTCTCCACGATATGCCTTTTCAGAGATATCATATCTATCGTGATCGTGCACCAGGGTAGGATTTTCACGGCGGCCATGACGGCCGGTCTGGCCGTGAAGCCCCGAAAATAATTGTACGTCCTACAGCCACCATGGCCTGCGTGCCCCTGATACTGTTAAAATCTCAAGTTGCTTTAAAAGCGTCAGAACAGTGGCTTCTGAATTGCGTTTCTCACCCTAACCGCTGGAGTTTCACCGCGGCTGTGAGCTGTGTTTACTCCTGTCATTCAAACAGGACGCGCTGGAGAGGGGGCGGGGCTTATATCCATGTAAATACTGTGGTGGAAACCAACTACGACAAAATTAACCTATTTTGCCGTGATTTAATTGTAATACACGTTTCAAAATGATGCAGAAGTAACTACATCCTGATACCGGTTAATAAAAACCAAGCTGTCTATTCAGGATTCAGACAGTATTGCACATTTATTGTCTTGGTTGATTCTGTTGGCTTATATTTTATTTTATCAATAAGGTATGTATATTGTTTTTCCCTTTTGAAACAGATGTTGAGTTATGTTAAAGTCTTTGATTGCACTTCAAGTCTAAAGTTTACATTTTAATTGTTTGGCACTGACTTTTCCTCATTGATGTTTTATGTTTGACTTAGTTATGTTTTACTCTCCTTTTCATGTTTATTGACATCACTGCTAGTGCTACCTAAAACAGAAAGTGAATTTTTATACTGAGAAACTGTGCCTTGAATATTTGATTTTATTTATCTAGAGTGCACCTTACTTGGTGAAGAAACCAGTGTTAACGTTTGTTGTGTAGGGTGTAGACCTACCTACTTGAACACTGAGGAAGCCATATCAAAATTCCTGTTGAATTGTTCATTCAGGGATTCATTGCAGAATTAAAACCAGCTTGAAATGGTATTTTGGTCTGTTACTCCTTTTTATTTTAGTTTTTGTTACCTTGTGGTGGTTGTACTGTCAAGTAACTTGAAAAAGAACCATAATAACCGACATGAAAAAATATCGTGATAAATATCGTCTATCGTGATACTGCTTGAAAAATATCGTGATATTATATTTTTCAATATCGCCCACCCCTAATTTGAAGATAGTTTGGCTCTGCCACTGTAGCAAAGGAGTGGCCCAGAAGATCATCGTGCCCAGTGCGTCGAGAAGCAAAATGTTATGGAATATCATGTTCATTCATTAAAAAAAGTTTTGTAGCCTGATAGAGGGGGGTGAATTCAGTTTACATTTCATTATAACTTGAATTTCACACTAACTGTGCTACGTTTGGAATATTGTGCTTGAAACCTGCCTTGTTTTTTTTATTATGCAAGTGGAACTTTCCTCTGCTGATGTTCATGTGGAAGATGGCGCCAGCCCTGAGCTGTGGAAACACTGTGGTCATCAAGCCAGCGGAGCAGACCCCCCTCACAGCCCTCCACGTTGGATCACTTGTCAAAGAGGTCTGATATTGGACTTGAAACCTCTCTCAGTCCTCTTAAACGAACGCAAATGAAAAATCCCGCTCTCATGTGATCAGTCTGTTCTGCTTCCCGAGACAATCTCAAACTTAACCTTTTAACTATGTCTCCCAAAGGTCAGTTAGGTTCCTCCATGCATAAGCTCACGGACACCACTATCTATCCCTGATGATATTTTGTCACTTTTTAATTTAAAAAAAGCAACTCTTTCCGATGTGTTCCTTATGTTTCACTGTTGTAATTATAGGTTTCAATCTCAATGTGATCTGCTATATGCTTTATATAACAGCATTCTTATTATATAGTTATAGTCCCTTCAATTTGGTAAATAAATAATGAATCCCTAATACTAATCTTATACAGTTTTAGTATATAGTAACTAATAATGTACTGAGTCATCGATTCGGTCCAGTGTCATTTGTAGAATGTTCTTTCCTTGAAACCCCCAACTTCCTTTTAAGGTTTGAATCTTGTATCAAACCCAGACATTTGTTGTTAATGAAAAATAATAAGATTAGAGATAACAATATTTTTTCAACATTAAGACTAATAACTAATAACTAATAAATATATAATTTGATGATCATATAGAAAGAAGATATAAGGAATACCGGTATCACTTTACAATAAGACTACCCTTATAAAGGATTCATAAAGGGTTTATAATTAGGTTATTAATTAGGTTGTAAACACTTTATTAATCATTAAGAGCCATTTATAAACCAGTTCTGACATAGTTTCCAGACATCAACACAGGCTCACTATTTGGCAAGATGACTAAGCCTTATATGGCACTAGCTTACTTCGTCTTCTTCATCAGCCAACATCCTTGTTATCTGTTGTTCAGTGAGTTGATTCCCCCCCTTCCATCTTGATGTTTCTTGGCATCTCTTTATGACCATGTATTTATGAGTTACTAACATTTATAATTGCCAAAAGGGAGCCTTGTAAAGTGTTAAACAAATCACCATTTATGAATGAGTTACTACCATTTATAATTTGTTTAAGTTTTATTAAAGGTCCCATGACATGCTTTTCCGGTTATTGCCCATCCACTTGTGTGTTATGTAGCTTTTTATGCATGTAAACCAGGGGTGGGGAACCTCCGGCCTCCGGGCCGTATACGGACCGCAAGACCATTTGATACGGCCCTCGAGGTAATTTATAAACACACGCAAAATCTCATCACATCTTTATATGATCCTTATAGTTATAAAAAAATAAGAGAATAAAGGAAAAACTGGTATAAAATATGATATGACAGTAAAAAAACACATACACATACTACAGTATACAGAGATGCTGTATGAGAAAAACAATGTGATTTTGGAACATTGAACAATGTAAATCCATTCTAGTAGACCTCAACACTGGAATTATGATCAGTAGAAATGGCCATCACATGGGACCTTTAAGCCTTAAAGTTATGCATAAATTAGGGCGTGGTCACATTGAGTGACAGGTCTGTCCAGTGACTGCTGTTGTTAGCTTCCTGTCTCGCTGCTAGCAGCTCTGTGACGCTACAGGGACTCTGCCAGCTGAGCTCATCCGGGGAACATAACTTGAACTTGGCCGTGTTTGTTGTGCTGATGCCTTGTGGACTATTCTTCATTCTTATATCGGACTATTGTGACTCGCTCTGCGGTTAAAACAGACGGTGCATGAATGCGGTTTTGCGGTAAGTGAAATTCGAGTAATTTATTTATGTGTTGCTTATGTTTTGAGTCAGCTAAGGTTAATGAATGTTAAGGCTTGGGTTAGCATGTAAGCAGTACATCTGTGCTAGCTATGCTAATCGTAGCCTCCAAGTTAAAACGTAATAGAGAAGTGTTAAGCATTAAGTGGGATAATACTGTCGAACACACGGCTTCTGTTTGAGGTTGGAAAAATAAGATCATCCTTGTAACTTAGAGAGATATTTGATTAGGTAGGTAACTTTATGCATTGCTAAGGTTAATTTAAATTCGCTATGATCGATTATGTAGACAAGCTAACGTCAATGTTGAAGAGCGGCCTAGTGTATGTGAAATCAACCTAACAATAAGATGTTTTTATATTACAAATAATAATGTCATATTTCAAGATGATTACTTAGATATTACAATATGGTTGGTTGAGCTGGAGTTCATTATTGAGCTCACACGTTAACGTCACATTCATATCTGAAAAACGAACCCAAACCTTGTTATTTTTATTAATTATATTACCAAATTGGTATCAAATAAATAGTAAGCATTGGTAATACCAATGCTGATAAGTAAACTATTTTATTTGAGTATTTGTGTCTGGGAGAAGGTATGGTATACCACTATGTTCAGCAGTTATAGACTGGGCTTTCTTGTACAAGAGAATAAAAAGAAAAAATCCATATGGACCATTACTGTATAATTATCCTTACATTATGTTATAAAATGCACCTAATAAACAAGTATGGCATTTTGAAACATGATGTGCATCCATTTTCACTGTAGTTTGTGTGCATTTTGTTGTTAACTAAGATGATGTCATGATTTATTTTTTGTTAGTATGCACGTGGACGCTTTGGACATACCTGAAGGAAGAAATGGGTCTTCGGAATAATGGGAGTTAAAGACAAAAGGCGGAGACTAGTGTTGAAACTAGTGGAGAAACGATCAAGATGCCACCTTGTCCCTCTGATTAGACGGCATGTTAAGTCAGGAAGTAGCATTATGAGTGATGAGTGGAGGGCACAGGAGAGTGCTGAGTAACATGGGGTACAACCACCATTGCTTCTCAAAGTGTGGTCCGCGGACCACTGGTGGTCCGTGACTGAGCGCCCCCTAATGGTCCATGAGTATATTGGTAACATTTGAAATAAATAAATAAATTGGAGTTTTCCGCACTTTGCGGGAATATCTCCGCAATGGAGCAAGCTTACGTTTCACTTTCGATTGCATGATATAGCCCAGCCCAACACCTTCGTCCAGGGCTGGACTGGGACAATAAGATTTATTTGTCAATATTTACAGCGTTGCTGCCCATAGTGATAGCCCTAAACTTTAAATCTACTACCCCAGAATAAACATATGGACATGGATTACTATTTAAAAAAAATGTGCAAATCTATTTAGGAACCTATCCATGTGAACATATTTTAAGTGGAGGTGGACCTCAAATCCTCTAGGGGGGTCTGGGGGCATGCTCCCCCGGTAAGATTTGTTTTTTAAATGTTGGACTTAAATGCATCAATCTGGTGCACTTTGAGGGGGAAATAAAGAGACTACACCCATATGAAACAGAACTGTATACGTTTAAATAATCATAAAATCATGAGAACATGGACATAACCAATAACATACCATATCCAATATGAAAAACATTGAAACTTGTTTATTTATTTGTTTTTGGTTCATTTATAGTTGTGAGTGTGTCTGGGCTCCTGAACCAGCCTCACCCGTCTCCCCCCTCTCCTCTTTGAGGCAGCAGCAAAGACTAGTTTTAGCTCTCAACAAGTTTTTAAAGTGTATCTTACCCTTTTTCACCTAGTTAACATTTTTATTATTATTATTCATGCATATTTTACTAATCACTACCCCTCAAATGGAAATAGGTGTTTACATAAATGGTGACCAAACCGTTTGAGACCCACAGAGAACTTAGACTAAGTTAACTATCTAAACACTCAGAGTCCTTTACCTCACCTGAGCTGTAGTTATGAGTCTCTCAGTCTGACATGAGAGGACTCTCCTCCACCTTGTTGACAGCTCATTATATCCGTTAGCGCAGCTAGCTAGCACCAGATGCTAACAACAACAATACACGTAACCGGTGCATGCGCTTTCTTCCTGGCTCGTGCCACACATACATACACATCCTCGCGAGCTTGAATGACACATAGAGACCAATCGAGGGCATTAGTGTATGATCTGTATGAAAGTGGCCATGTCGGCAGGCCACATCATGTAGACAGACAGTCACCGATGGCCAGTCCGGGCCTTCCTTCGTCACACATGTTGCCACTTGTTTTTACCATTTTCAGGCGATTTGTAGTCTGTTCCAAAAAAAACGATGTGATTTTGGATATTTGTGGAGTTAGGTGGTCCGCGAGTGTTTTTCTGGTGGTTAAGTGGTCCTTGGTATTACAAAGTTTGAGAAACACTGCACTACACCATAAACCACAGCAGGTGGTTTGTGAACCCCCACACTGGCATACCCAACATATAGAAAGAGCTTGGTCGACCGTCAAAGGACATGTCCGTAGACTGAGAGAAAACCGTACAGAGAGTTTGTTGGAGGAACACCTCAAGGTTCTTGAATGGTCCTCTTGGCTTGGCTCTGCTCACCCTGATGGACTGCTTGGATGCTTGTTCAAGGATATACACAAAGCCTTTCCTGTCTGAGTACCATTATGTCTCACCAAGTCTTTCATTTACGAATAAAATGCTTTGCTTGGCTCTTTTGCATCTTACTTACTTTTACTTTGCATTTCATGTGAAAAATGTGTATTAGGTCAGCGTGAATGTTATAACTCATTCATAAATGGACATGTGTATTAAACTTAAAAAACAACGCACCCTTTCAGTAATTACAAATGTTAGTGACTCATCAATAGATGGTGATGTGTTTCACACTTTACAATAAGGCTCCTTTTTACCAATTATAAATGGTAGTAACTCATTAATAAATGGTGATATGTGTCACACTTTACAATAAGGCTCCCTTTTAGCAATTATAAATAGTAGTAACTCATTAATAAATGGGAATGTGTTTTAAACTTTACAATAAGGCTCCCTTTTGGCAGTTATAAATGCTAGTAACTCATTCATAGATGGTTATAAGAGATGCCAAGAAACATCAAGATGGATGGGGGGAGAGTCAACTCAGTGAACAACAGATACCAAGGAAGCTGGCTGATAAAGAAGACGAAGTAAGCTAAGTAGCCAATACAAGGCTTAGCGGTACAGATAAATGTGTGCTCACTATTTGGCAAACAACCGGTCACAGTTTCCCTGTTTATCTCATGTCTTATAAAAGCTTATTAATGTTTTATAAAGTGTTCACAACCTAATTAATAAATGAATTACAAACTATTCGTAAACCCTTTATAAGGGTAGTCTTACTGTAAAGTGGTGCCGGAATACCTAACTACCGTTGTCTAGGAAAATTGATTAAATGTCTGTAAAAGTTGCTGTTCTCTGGGACAGTAAACCTGACTCGCAGCACCAACTTTCTCTCTGGGTTGGCTTTCAGGCAGGGTTCCCTCCGGGAGTTGTGAACATTGTTCCAGGCTTCGGTCCAACAGCAGGGGCAGCCATCGCCAGCCACATGGACATCGACAAAGTGGCCTTCACTGGCTCTACAGAGGTGAGTGAGTGTACTGTATGACAGCAGCTGTTATCATGATTTTGACAAATTTGCATGAAAGACTCTCTTAAATACTTTGATATAAAAACCAGCGACCCTTTTGAGTTGTACAGTGCTGTTTTTCTGTTTGAATTGTAGAATTAAAGCAAGGCAGGTGTTGATATAGTAAGAAAATACAGAGGAAATATAGATTACTTAGGTTAATATTTGGCAAGTGTTATGTCATGAAACTATTTATTAATTTATTGATTTATAACCGTAATGATTTGATTCTGTACAATCACAAAGTAATGAGCTATAGGGCTGCATACTTATTCAAATATTAATCGCAATTATTAAAAACAAGTGCTCCACTCATAGAAAGCTAGCTTCACATCAAAACCAGCGCTTCATGCATTAACCAGCCACCAGCCAGCTATCAAGCAGTGCCAGGAGTCACAGTGTGCTTGTGGACACACTGTTATTTACTCAACAATAACACACAATTATCCTTGTTTTTATTTATTTGTTTAATTCTATAATATCTGGCTTTTTAGCCGTCCGTCAGGAACTGAATTTCAAAATAATGTCACCGGAAACAGACGTAGGCGATACACATCCACTGAACTGATTTCCCAAGATCCTCAGCTTTGGTTGAAGGTCTGTGATTGGATGTTTTAGCCACAATGCACGTCGGGATATGGTGCTAATGCGATATGAAATAACCAACAACAGAATTGCATTGCCAGGCAACAGCTTGGGGTAAAAACAGTATTTCCGGTCTCGAAGTTTGCATAGTAATCTGCAGTGCTCATCAACTAAAAACATCAGTTAATCCTTGTTAATTACACAACATTGATTGGTTTAAATTGTGTACAATGCTTTTGTGTTTTCCCCCTTCGATTCAGAGAAACAAATTGTTTTTTAAGGATGGCCGAAGACACTACACTACCCATAATCCTCAGCTATCGTTTGGGACTACAGTCCCTTTGCTTGACAAACCCTGTGATTAATCTTCAAGTTCTGTGATTGGATGTTGGAGTGGCAGTGCCAAGGTTACGCCGAGCGTCAAACAGCTCTATGAAATGGCTCTATTGTGTTTTACAACATGTTCTATGGCACGTCTCTACTGGGAATTGTAGTTTTAAAAGACGTTTTCGTTTTTTCCCACAATTAGAAGTTGCCAGTGTTAAACTGTGTACACCCCTGGAGGTTTAAGGGATAAGAAACACATTGGTGTTATCACATTTTAAACATATAATTCATAAATGGGTGAAAATTGCTTGTGTCTGTGATGGAAATTATGGTACTAAAGCTTAATACAGTGTAAACCTAATGAAATGTAAACAGCTGTATTCTGAAAATGTCATGTCAACGGTTTGACTGATTAGGTCAAATCCCTGGAGTGACCTTTGAATATGTGTGAGTGATCAACAGATGTTTTTGCAAGGGGGTTTTATGACACTACAGGAGGGATGAGGGGAAGGAAGTTAGGATAAGGTGTTATCTGTATCCCTTGTTCTCTCTCTTGGTCTCTTCCCAGCTGGACGTGCCTGGAACACCTCCCTAGGGAGGCGCCCAGGTGGCATCCTAACTAGGTGCCCGAACCACCTCAACTGGCTCCTTTCAACACGAAGGAGGAGCGGTTCAACTCCGAGTCCCTCACGGATGACCGAACTTCTCACCTTATCCCTAAGGTAGATACCAGCCACCCTGCGGAGAAAACCCATCTTGGCCGCTTGTACCCGCGATCTCGTTCTTTCGGTCATGACCCATCCTTCATGACCATAGGTGAGGGTAGGAACGAAAATGGCGCGGTAGACAGAGAGCTTTGCCTTCTGGCTCAGCTCCCTTTTCGTCACAACGGTGCGGTAAAGCGACTGCAGTACCGCTCCCGCTGCTCCGATTCTCCGACCCATCTCACGCTCCATTGTTCCCTCACTCGAGAACAAGACCCCGAGATACTTGAACTCCTTCACTTGGGGTAAGGACTCATTCCCTACTCGGAGTGGACAGTCCATCGGTTTCCTGCTGAGAACCATGGCCTCAGATTTGGAGGTGCTGATCCTCCTCCCAGCCGCTTCACACTCGGTTGAGAACCGATCCAGTGAGTGCTGAAGGTTGCAGACCGATGAAGCCATCAGAACCACATCATCTGCAAAAAGCAGTGGTGCAATCCTTAGTCCACCGAACTGCAGACCCCTTCCCCCACGACTACGCCTCGAAATCCGATCCATGTATATTACAAACAGGATTGGTGACAAAGCGCAGCCTTGGCGGAGGCCAACCCTCACCGGAAATGGGTCCGACTTACTGCCGAGGACCCGGACACAGCTCTCACTTTGGGAGTACAGAGATTGGATGGGCCTGAATAGAGACCCCCTCACCCCATACTCCCGCAGCATCTCCTACAGCAACTCCCTGGGAACCCGTTCATACGCCTTCTCCAAGTCTACAAAACACATGTAGACTGGATAAGCGTACTCCCAGGCCCCCTCCAGGATCCTTGCGAGAGTAAAAAGCTGATCCGTCGTTCCACGACCAGGACGGAATCCGCATTGTTCCTCCTCAATCTGAAGTTCGACAATCGGCCTGACCCTCCTTTCGAGTACCTTAGAGTAAACTTTCCCGGGGAGGCTGAGTAGTGTGATGCCTCTGTAATTGGCACACACCCTCTGATCCCCCTTTTTAAAAAGGGGAACCACCACCCCGGTCTGCCACTCCTTCGGTACTGTTTCCGACTTCCACGCAACGTTGATGAGACGTGTCAACCATGACAGTCCCTCAACACCCAGAGCCTTCAGCATTTCTGGGTGGATCTCATCCACCCCCGGGGCTTTGCCACTGTGAAGTTGTTTGACGACCTCAGTGACTTCCCCCCTGAGATTGGTATTGATCCCCCGTCATACTCCAGCTCTGCCTCTAACATAGAGGGCGGAGTTGTCGGGTTCAGGAGTTCCTCAAAGTGTTCCTTCCAACGCCCTAACACTCCATCAGTTGAGGTCAACAACGTCCCATCCTTACTGTACACAGCTTGGATGGTTCCCTGCTTCCCCCTCCTGAGGTGTCGGACGGTTTTCCAGAACAACTTTGGTGCCGCCCGAAAGTCCTTTTCCATGTCTTCTCCGAACTTCTCCCACACCCGCTGCTTTGCCTCGGCCACGGCTGAGGTTGCTGCCCTTCGAGCCTGTCGGTACCTTGCAACTGCCTCGGGAGTCCCCCAGGATAACAAATCCCTGAAGGCCTCCTTCTTCAGTCGGACGGCTTCCTTGACCACCGGTGTCCACCAGGAGGTTCGAGGGTTACCGCCCCTTGAGGCACCTAGGACCTTGAGACCACAGCTCCCCGCCGTGGCTTCGGCAATAGAGGCGTTGAACACCGACCACTCTGGTTCAATGTCCCCAACCTCCACAGGAATGCCCGAAAAGCTCCGCCGGAGGTGTGAGTTGAAGGCCTCCTGAACTTTGGCCTCATCCAGACGTTCCCAGTTCACCCGAACTACACGTTTGGGCTTACCAGGTCTATCGAGAGGCTTCCCCCGCCACTCGACCCAACTCACCACCAGATGGTGATCAGTTGACAACTCCGCCCCTCTCTTTACCCTAGTGTCCAAAACATACGGCCTCAGGTCCGATGATACGATAACGAAATCGATCATGGACCTTCTGCCTAGGGTGCTCTGGTACCACGTACACTTATGAGCATCCTTATGTTCGAACATGGTGTTTGTTATGGCCAATCCAAGACTAGCACAGAAGTCCAGTAACAAACCACCACTCCGGTTCAGATCAGGGGGGCCGTTCCTCCCAATCACTCCCCTCCAAGTGTCTCCATCATTGCCCACATGTGCGTTGAAGTCTCCCAGCAAGATTAAAGAGTCCCCTTCAGGAGCCCCATACTGGACTCTTTCCAGGTTCTCCAAGAAGGCCGTATACTCTGAACTGCTGTTGGGTGCATAAGCACACACAACAGTCAGAGTTTTCCCCCCCATAACCCGCAGGCGTAGGGAGGCGACCCTCTCGTCCACTGGGGTAAACTCCAACAACGAAGCACCCAACCGGGTACTTGTGAATATCCCCACACCCGCCCGGCGCCTCACACCTTGAGCAACTTCGGAGAAGAATAGAGTCCAACCCCTATCCAGAAGTAAGGTTCCAGAGCCGACGCTGTGCGTAGAGGTGAGCCCAACCAGATCCAACTGGTAACGCTCCACCTCCCGCACAAGCTCCGACTCCTTCCCCCCCAGAGAGTTGACGTTCCACGTCCCCAAAGCCAGCTTCTGTCGCCCGGGTCTGGTCCGTCGAGACCCTCTGCCTTCACTGCCACCCTTCTGGCAGCGCACCCGACCCCATTGCTGTTTCCCGTAGGTGGTGGGCCCGCGGGACGGAGAATCGGAGGTGTTGCCCACGTTGCCTTTTCGGGCTGTGCCCGGCCGGGCTCCGTGGCAAGCCCGGCCACCAGACGCTCGCCGACGAGTCCTCCTTCTGGGCCTGGCTCCAGACCCCGGGCTTCCTCCGGGCCGGGTATCCTCACTTCGCGTATCGTCTTTCATGAGGTCTTGTGAACCAATCTTAGTCTGGCCCCTTGCCTGAGACCAATTTGCCATGGGAGAACCTACCAGGAACACAAGGTTCCAGACAACACAGCCCCCAGGTTCATCAGGGCACACAAACCTCTCTACCATGGTAAGGTGCTGGTTCTTCAGAGAGGGTCTGATATCATTATGTCAGTGGTCTAAAATGGTGATACAACAGTGCGACAATATTATCGTTTATCGCAATAATTTCCGGGAAAATGTATCCAACAAAATCTATTATCGTGAGAGGCCTATGCATGACACACACACACACAAACAAATCTACAGACTTACTCCAAACTGCCAAGTATATTAATTAACACACTCTCACTCATATACTCTTTGACTCTAATTTTGGCCTAGTAGAACAATAAGCAGCAGACTTTTACTTTGTATAATTTCTACTGGGATCTTAGATCTGCGCATGCGCAATACGGGTCGGGGATTGACTAACCGGCTCCCACTGCTCTGCTGTCTGTTAACGTTGTTAAGAGTGGTGGGGGCGGGGAGGGAGCGGATCGACAGCTTGAGCAGCTGTCAACCCAACATTGTAAATAACAAACCAAAAACGATCGCTGGTTCATCTTGTTTTTGGCGTGAGAATAGTTTGGGCAGCGTGAGAGGGTGAGATTGAGAGTGAAAGCGTGTGTCACAAGCCAGATGCTGAGAGTTGAAAGCCTGGTTTTATTGTAGAGATCACTTACAGTATCTTCTTGATATTTTATATTCTATATTTCTATCATTGACATTAT